>NC_053160.1:0-300000 GCF_016835505.1 Polypterus senegalus
ATCTTCCAGACGTTCTTTCTCAGACATGACAGCTCCTTTGTCAGGACATCAGAAGAGTAGCTGGCAGTAACAATGAGCAGGTCTCCATCAGCAGGAAGGACACAGTGAGATGAGAAAGTCTGCACCAGGTCAGAAGAGAGGCCAACATAAATCAAAGAAATGCTAGTGAGAAGAAGTTCTTCTGATTTATCAGATCTTTGTGTTGGACGGGCAGTTTGGATAAAATGAGGAACTGATGTTTTATTCATTGCATTGATTCTTTATGACAGAGTATTTCAGTGTAGTTTCACATAAGATATTATGAACCACAACTTTCAATAAGCTCTTAACATGACAGGTGAGTCTTCAGACTGTCTGTGTGAGGACTGAGGATATAACAAGAAGAGGGGCGCAGAACTGACTAAGCACTGAAAACAAGTCAAATATGCTATGAGGAGCTTAAGAAAAATTAAAGTCAAATTTGGGATTTGTAGGGTCATTGGTTGAACTCCTAAAGTTAATTACAATTAAAAATATAATGACTCACACAAGTATGAAGAAACCTGTTGAAAATAAATACGCAATAAAAATTTTGGAGCTCGAAAGACAGACTTGGGTTTTCTTGTGGACTGATCACCATCCTGAACCAAACAAAGCAGAACCAACCAATCCTCAAAGTAGCCTTCTCTGCTTTCTTTGGTTGAGGATGGTGATCAGATTTGCTCTCATCCATTGCGAGAGATGGACATCTAAGACAGAGCTTTGCTAGCAGTGGTGTTATTTAGCTTTTTTTATTATTTATCCAAGATATACAATTTTTAGTCAACCCAGGAGTTTTGAATTACTAGTATAAGACCAAGGGGTCTAAAAGAGAAAAAAAAGTAGTTAATGTCTCATCAAAGTCTAGGCCAGACTCAAGTTCACAATACAGCCTGCCACAGACGGAGTTGGAAGAGACAGGGGAAGGAATAGATCAGCCAGAACCTCCTGGTGTAGCTTCTGCCCCAGCCAACAGCCATTATGGAAGCAAGCAGTGAGAATTTTCTGATCTCAGGCAGGATATTGGAGCTGAGTATGGCCACTTTATCCCCGCTATCAACTACTATCAACACCTACTGATAGACATCAAATTCAACTTCAAAAAAATACGTAACTCAACTTTTGAAGCAAGGAGAAGATGGAAACAAGCTATCTGAGATATCTGTGATAATTACCATATTCATAGGGGATAAAAGAAATGATATACAGAAGAGATCAGACAGAATTGATATTACAATAAGCAGCAGAATGAACAAGCTGCTTCAGGAAATGAAAGATCAGGTGGTACATTTAAGCAATAAATTTGATGTAAACCTTAAAAAATGTCTAGCAAGTATTAATGAAGAAATACAGGGAAATTAGAGCAAAACTGAGAATAAAATAAAAATATTCATTAATTACCTGGAGCAAACATTTACAACTCGTGTTGAAGACATTGAACATTCGATAATTGCGAATGACAAAAACGCAACTGTTGTAGAATCTAAATTTAAAGTGCTTGGTGGTAAATTAGCTGTGCTGGAAGACAAATATAAAAGGAACAACATCAGAATCAAAGGTCTCCCGGAAACTGTGAAAGTCCAAATCCAGGGAAATTCATAGCTGAATTATTTTCTAAAATAACTGGAGATGACATTCAATTGGATTCTGAGATCTCTGCAGCTTATTGCATATGTGGTTTGAATGCCTCAAAATCAAGAAGACTTATTGACTGATTCAACAAACTACAAGTCAAAAAACATTTGCGTTTGATTCTCAGACAGAAAAGAATAATATTTGAAAATAACCACTTGTGAGTGTATTTTAACAGACTTTTCCCCTTTAACAAATGGTAAATGAGCTACTGTACATTCTATAGCAGGGATCAGCAGCCTTTCAGCAGCGTTGTGCCGATCCAATGTTACAATGTTATAACGCATGCTGACATAATTCTACCAAATATTGTTATATATAGTAGCAAAATAGGTCGCGTTATAATGGACTATAAAGGTATATATTATACACTGTTGAAGCTCATTATAACAGGATCTTATATTATTGGTCATTCAATATTTTAAAATAGATAGGTTCATATGGAAATAGAATGTTTTTTCAAATTCTAATTTTCAACACATTTATTAAAATGTGTATTACAAATTATAATATAATTTATATTAAATATAAATTGTAAAATATAATTTTTTTAATACAAAATAAATAATGATCAAGAAAACGTTATCAAGAATTCTAGTACAATTAATCATTCTATATTATTAATCAGAGCTATTAATCAATTAATGCGGACCTTGCCCGTGTACCTCCTTGCTCAGTTGGTCAATATCAGGTGTGTTGGTCACTTTGAGCTTCACGCAGGCTTCTGAATGTTTAGGTGTTAGACAACTTCTTTTATAGCTTCACTTTTCTCATCAGGGTTTTTAAACGTGGACTGATGTTTATTTTGATAAGGTCTTTGTACGCTTGACGTACGACACACGAGGTCTTTGTACACGTGAATTACGACACATGACACTTTCACAGCGTAACGCACACACAGCACAATCGTTTTGTTTGTACAAATCCATATTCATTCATCAAAGAGTCTTGAAAGAAACGAATATCATAAGTTTTTATTTTTTTTAGGGCAGTATATTACTTAATAATAGCAAGAGGTTTGTTTTAACGTACCACAGATCCACTGAAAACATGGTTTCCGTTTACAGTACATACGAGTTGTATATGCAAAACATAGGTGAGGGCGAACATGTGCGCTGTAATTAAAATATAATTTTTTATTATATTTTAATTCAATCAGAGTGCCATTGAAAATCGTTCCACGTGCCACACTTGGCACACATGTCGTAGGTTGCCAACCCCTGTTCTATAGTATTAAACAGTGCTTATGCAAAGCTGAAATCAGATACAGTCTCTTCTTTCTAGCCAAACTGAAAGTGTTTTCTGATTGCAGTACCCTATCTTTAGTTCTTAAGAAACAGAAAAGAGAGTTTAAAAGGCTGACCCCAACACTGTCCAGAATGTGAACATTAGTCAGGTTATGTCCTGGTTATGCAAAGGAGATTCTGCTTGCTACTTTGTCTGTCTCCATAACAAAACATTGTTTCCTTTTTAGTCACTTTTTTTTTTACAGAATTATATTTAAATGTACTTTATTAAATATGTATACATTTTGGTAACTATTAAGATTTGTTTTTCTTTTTTGTTTTATTTCCTAAGGGGACTATTCAACATTATGCCCTAGGTTTATTACATTTGGACTGTACTGTCATAACATATCTCCTTTTTTCCCCCCCAAACGGGACTGTTAAACATTATGCCCTGGGTTAATTTCTTTTCAGTCACAGTGTTTGGAGACGTACTGATGTGCTGACGTCATCTTTTCAAATGAGGGAGAAGTGACTGAGAGTGGCTGAGAGATGGTGTTTTCTGTGGTGTGAAAGTTAAATTAAAAAATACATTCTTCTAAAATAAACTTGTGTATTGGTTGCCAGTAAGGAGCCATGTGGGAATTCTTAAAGCTTTTGTTTCTGTTTAGATTGTTTTTTTTTTACTTTTATTTTGGCCCACACATGAACAAATGCAGCTGAGTGCCTAAGGGTGCATTTAGCAAAATTGCTTGCTGTCTGTGCTTACTCTTGTTATTTGTATTGAAATTACAGTGAGAAAGCAGCAGCAGCTGACGCTGGCATCTCTGAAAATAAATAACTGGCATCCTAGTGACAAGCTCTTATAAGTAACAGAAACATCTATTCCTGAGTGGGGAAAAAAAGGGCAATAGCTGACTTCAAAACCGTGATGGTAAAGGGCTGTAGGAGCAGACAAGACAGTGAGAAATGAACTAGCAGCAGATATTCAATAAGCAAGACTGAAGAGTTCTTAACGGTAGAGCAGTTAAGAGGGAGACAGCGTAAGGGCTCATTAATACGAAGGAGTACAGACAGTGTGAGAGGAGAGCTTTTAAGTAGAGAATAAGAGAAGTGCAAAGTGTAGGGGGAGAAGATTACAGGGCCAGAAGGTGTAAAGTAACTGTAGCAGTTCTTTAATTGTTTTGCCTTACATTTTTACTAGTGTTACCATTTAAGTCAAATCTTTTAATTTTGATTAAAAAAATGTTAAGGCAGTTTTAGTAATCCTAACTCAAATTTTAATAATGAGGCCAGCACAATGCAAGTCATGTTAGATGTTGGACTTTTTGGACCATGGTTTCAAGGTTGGCTTCTATGAGGGCTACATCTGCACGAGATGCCAGCTGATCCAACACCATGATCTCAGGGTCACTAAACTGGCCTGCGTTGTAGTAGAGAATTCAGAGACCTGGCTCATGTGTCCTTTAGAGAGATAGTGTGCACCCCTTAGGTGACAGGGGAAGAGATTCCAGACCAGACAGGTAGAAATAGATGGCTTATGGTCACAAGGCACATGGTAAATGGTGCAACTCTGCTCAGGTGCATCAACACCAGAATCAATAGTGTCCCTGAAGATTCTGAGGTGGTAGGCAGGCATGAGGAGCCTCAATGGGCTACCTTAAAACCAGTCGCCAGAAAGAGAGAAGTAGTGAGTGATGGGCCTCAATCATTAGGGGGTTTGAATCACAGGTTTGATCCAGGGACCTAGAATCTCACACGGTGTGCTGCCTTCTGTGTGCACAGGTGGGAGACTTCCCTTGAAGGGTGGATAGGCCCTTGGCCAGAGCAGGAGTGCATCCAGTTGTCATTGCCCATTTTTAGAAGAACCACATACATAAGGGTAGTCTGTCAGTTCTGTGATCCCAATTTAAAGAGTTAGGTGCCAGGCTGAGGAAGAGAACTGACAAGGTAGTCTTTTCCAAAGTTCTGCCTGTGACACACACCACCACCAACAACAACAACAACATTTATTTATATAGTACATTTTCATACAAAAAGTAGCTCAAAGTGGTTTACATAATGAAGAATAGAAAAATAAAAGACACAGAAAATAAAATAAGTTAACATTAATTAACATAGAATAAGAGTAAGGTCCAAGGGCCAGGGTGGACAGAAAAAAAAAAAACTCCAGACGGATGGAGAAAAAAATAAAATCTGTAGGGATTCCAGACCATTAGACTGCCCAGTCCCCTCTGGGCATTCTACCTAGAGCAGGAGCAAGAAAACACCCCTGACGAACCCCAGAATCAACTGGGAAAAACACAGAGGTTCTGCCTCCACTCTGCACAGCATTCGCAGTACTAGTGTACAGGCCAGTCACGATATCCAGCACACTTGAGGGGATCCCACAAAGTCTCAGGATGTTCCACAGGGCAGTTTAATCAACTGAGTTGAACAGTTTATGAAAATCGACAAAGGTTGCAAAGAAACTCTGCCGATATTAACATTTGCGCTCCATGTGAACCCTCAGTGCCAGAATGCGGTAGATTTCTTAGGCGTAAAACCAAATCGCTCTGGTTGCTGGTAGGTGAGCAGGTGATCATTGATCCTATTGAGGATGACCCTAGCTAGGACCTTACAAGGCAATGAGAGCAGTGTTATCCTCTTCTAGTTGCCGCAATCCAAGCAATCACCTTTCCTTTCCAGATAGGGACTACAAGTCCAATTTTCCAGTCATTTGGGATGACGCCCTTCTCCCAAATGGAAGCAAAGATTGCATGCAATGCCAGGAGGACAGCCTAACTACCAGCCTGTAGACGTTCACCGCTGATACCATAGATCCCTGCAGCCTTTCCTCCCCTCAGCGGGTTTACTTCCTGTGCAATCTCACTGAGACTAGGTGGTTAACAGCTATTTGTAGGATCAGCCTCAAGAACCATGGACCAGAGATATCCAACGTCCTAGCTGGAGGATCAGCTTTGAACAACTGCTCAAAGTAGCCAGCCCAGCAGGTCACAACTGCAGTGTCATCCGTAAGGACTGTTCCATCAGCCACCCTGACTATGACTCTCCGAAGAACAGATTCAAATATGTGAAATGCTTCGATTCCTCTGTAAGCAGGATGTGGGTTACTAGACCATAGGTGGTGTGTCACCGATTCCTCTAACAAACACCTCCTTATCTGCTCTCAGAGCCCTCGCAGCTGTCCTTCTCAGGTCCCGGTACAGATTAGAGTTGCCATCAAACTGTGCACTGCAACTCCTCTTGATGATATCCAGAGATGAAACACCTCCTTCTGGGATCACTGGTAATACCAACACAACCCTCAGCAACCTTCAGGGTCTTGTCACGGAAGGTCTCCCACAACACAATAGGCTCAGCAGTTGCACCCAAGTCCATAAGTTCCTCACACAAACTGCATGCAAACTCATTATAAACAGTCTGATCTTGGAGTCATTTTCCTAATAAGTGGTAGCCTACTGGCCCTCAGCTGGATCTTCAGAGTAGCAATAACAAGTCTGTGGTCAGAATTCAAAAAATGGGCTCTTCTCTAAACCGGCTCTTCTCTAAACAGTTTTGTAAGAGACTCCAGTGTCTGCCCACGAGGATATGATCAATCTCCTTCACCGCACCACCAGTATTGGAGTACCAACATTGCGGCTCATGTCGCTGGAACCAGGATCCAATGATCTGCAGCCCCTAACCTTTTGCAAAGTCAAGGAAATAGAGCCACTTTCACCATGGTCACCAGACCCATAGGGACCAACACAATCCTCATGCCAGTAGTCGCATTGAAGTCAACCATGACCAGAGGAGTGCCACCTCGTGGGCACCCATCAACCACCGAGTGAAGTTGGCAAATGAGTTTATGACTCTCACAATGTTTAAGCTTCAAAATGAAGTGATTTTATTTAGTTGGTGGGGTTTAGTGCCCAAAAATCTGCAACAGTAGGTCCAAGTGGAGCAGCTTGTTCTTTCCTTGTTACCTTTTTTATTTGCTGCATTCTTATTTGACCCTCTTATTATTCCCTTATTATAATTTTGCTTGAAAAAACAATAATGTATGACATAATTAGAACTTTGTGCTCCAATTAGTCATGTCATGAAAACAATGTACAGTAATTTCATTCATTTCTGAGATCCTACAGAACTGGAATTTCTGCTGCTTATGAACAATATTGATACAGTCTCTGTGTGCAGTCAGTTTCACTTTAATGCCACGCCTCCTTCTCTCTATGTAAAGACACACTTTCAGTTTCATTTCTTCACAAGTCACCTCCTTGCTTGCATAACTGACTGTCTCTGCTTGCCACTGCTCGGACTTATGATGGCTGAAGCCCAGCACTTTGTTCTACAGGATGAGATTACCTGCCCGGTGTGTCTGGACACACTAACTGACCCAGTGACACTGCATTGTGGTCACAGCTTCTGTCTGAAGTGCCTCACTGATCACTGGGATCAGAGCCAAGAGTGCATCTGTCCTCAGTGCAGACATTTCTTCATTCCAAGGCCTGAACTGCACAGAAACAATATACTGGATGAAGTCATCAAGAAACTGAAGAAGACAGAAATCAGTCCTCCTCCTGCTGGCCCTGGAGATGTGAAGTGTGACGTCTGTACTGGGAAGAAGTTCAGAGCAGTGAAATCATGCCTGACTTGCACATTGTCCTTCTGCCAGACTCACCTCTGGCCTCACTGTAATCAAGATGCCTTGAAGGATCACAAGCTGATTAATCCAGATGGACATCTAATGAAAAAACTTTGTACAAAAGATCAAAAGTGTCTGGAATTTTTTTGCAAATCAGATGAGACGTGTAACTGTGAGGTCTGTGCGTCGACTAGACACAGAGTTCATAAATCAGTCAATCTGGAGAAAGCAGAAACAAGGAAACAGGTAAGAAGAGTTTAATATTTGGTACAAATAGGCCACATACTACAAGTGAAAGGATTTCTTAACATAGTCTCACAGAGAAATCCAACCATCCTTTTTCTGATTCTGTTTTTTCTAGGAGAGAGGAATTTCACAGGTATTTTAATACACAATCACAGTCCATATTGATTGTTTTACTCTGCCAACTAAGATTACCAGCAGCACTTTTTGGATGGCAGAATATAAATATTCATACAATGTCATTTTGTAACCCATTTAATCCACACCAGGTTCATGTGCTGTGGCCTATTCGAGTTAGGACAAGGCACAAGGAAAGAACAAACCCTGGGCAGGGCACCAGTCCATCTTAGGGTGAACACACACACACTAGTGCCAAAATCACCTAGCCTGCACATCTTTGGATAGTCATAGGAAACCTGAGCAACCAGAAAAAAACCCGCATGGAGAACATGTGACTTGGCATAAGCAATAAACTTGTTGCGAGTGTAGCTAATTTATAGCCTTGTTTTTGTTTCTTTTTTAAAAAGCTATAAAAAGAGACATTTACCTGGACAGAAAAGGAGGTTCATAAAATATCAGGTAATGCATGTCCGAGGCATTTGTGCCCCATTCACAGAGCTTATAACTAGAGTTATACAGTAAGTATTGAATTAGTTAGAAATTCAGACAGTAAAGGAGTGTATGACGTTGACTGACCTTTATACCATCACATTAATTACATTTCACATCACACACTCCTGCACATCATGTCTGGCAATGTCCTGACAATCCTTCATTTTAAAGAGGTAAGAATGGCAGCAATGATAATAAAAGCAAAATAACACTTTTGGAAGATGTATTTCAAAATTATCGTCTTAAATAAAAAACAGACCAGCCAATTAATTTCTTTGATCTATAAAAACACCTAAAATCTACCTGTTTTTTGAGACCAAGGAAAATACTGTAAAAACATATTATGACAGGAAAACAATTACATATTAAGTTTGACATGTCCCTTCAAGGAAGCATTTCTTCTTGTAATGCTTTTTTAAAGTGGTTCCATAAATTACAATCTTACTGAACAAGGACATGATTTTGGGCTATAGAGAACTGTAAGAAAGGGAGAAAATATGGAAAGTGAAATTCACAAAGTAAGTTCAGGGTAGGAAAAATAGTTTTTTGACACACAAGGAGTAACCCAGGACCAAGAAGATGACTGACATCAGCGGTTGATTACACATTTTAAATACTTTGTCAATTACATTCATCCATCCATCCATTATCCAACCCGCTGTATCCTAAATACAGGGTCACGGGGGTCTGCTGGAGCCGATCCCAGCCAACACAGGGCACAAGGCAGGGCGCCAGCCCACCACAGTTATTAATTACAGAAGTACAACATTAACTTCATGTTTCATGTCCTTGCAAATTACTGACAATGGATACTCGGGAGTCAGTATCCCGCTACAACAGATCATACTGGTTCTCTTATCAATATTTAACTTTGCAAAGAAGTAGCAGTGAGGTTAGGTCACAGATCAAAAGGTTTTAATTAAAATACTTCCTAAAAGTACTAGGGGCGAAAGCTAACTGCTAACAAAAGCTAACAGTAAGAAGGATATAATAATCAGTATATAATCAAATGGTTAAAATCCTATTTAACAGTAAAAAAACTTCAGTTTTCAAAGGCTTGCTTCATGTAACCATGTAACTCACTGAGTAATTTTTCTGAGTAACAATACTGCTCTGATGTTAAAGTAGGCTTCAGAGCACCGCCTGTTATGCTGTTAGGTCCACAGGACTTGCCACAGGATGACTTTTTCCTCAGTCTGGGTCATTTCAGCAAGGTCTGTCTTCTTTCATCCATCTCTTCCCAGGAAGCAGCTAAAACTCAATGCTGAAACATCAGCTCTGTTGTTATAAATGGAGGTTTAGTTGTTACCCAGTTAATAGCTTGATTACATAAATTTTTCCCAGAAGTAGGATGGGAGGACTCAATCAGGTCTCTCTTGTAGTTTCTGCATTTGGCTGAATGTAAATCACAGGCTGGTAAAAGGCTCAAGAATTTAATTTTCTCTCTTTAGTAAACAATACTGCAATATTCATTAAAAAGTGTTTAAAGCTCCTATAGGAGAGGGTGGAAGGCTCCATCTCTTGCGACAATCGTCCCATTAGTAATATATGAGGTATGAGACCCAAAGGTTTGTTTTGTTGGGAGTACCACTTACAGCCATTAATGCCAGCAATTAGAGTAGAAGGACATTTTAATTAAGTTTTCTACTTATAGTAATCTTTATGGACAAAGCAGGCAAAGCAGTCCTTGATATAGATCCCAAATTACTATTTGTAAAAGTAGTTGATTATTTCTTTGTTGATTATTTCAGGATGTCAATATTACCTCCCAATCCCATTGTTTTGTGTCAATTTTGCCAACAGAATCAAATTCTATATATTTTGGACAATATGAAATAAGATCTAGACTTAAAAGGCATAATTTCCACTAGTTTGTTAACAAAGGCAGGATGGAATGGGGGACCCAAAGGGGGTCAGTCAGGGAAAAGCTTGAAACCAGTCCCAATAAAGTAACTAAATAATGAGAACACAGAATAATCCAGGTTCAAATTTCAAATAAAAAAAGACAGAAGAGTCAGAAAGCCATGTTCTGTGGAGGTCCCTGCACAAGTTACAAGTAGATTTCAATCTATTATTCCAAACTGCAAATGTATTTTGGTATTGTCTCCCTGTATCTACTGAAACGTTCGAAAATGAGGACCAATCAGTGCAAAAATCACAGGACCAGTAAACTTCCATTCAGCTTTTGGAAAAACTCAAATTAACAAAATCATATAAGCTCCACATTCCCATTTTCAGTTCTCCAGTACGTAATATTTGTGCAGCCGTGTGCACATTTCTCCCTTCCACGTTTATTCTAAGGATTTAAACTATTTGTGAAAGTATTCTGTTGATTACTTCAGTATGTAATTATCATTTTATTGGTTCAATAAATGACAACTTACTGGCAGTAAGAAGGACATGTTTTTTGAATGATGGACAACTGTAAGAACACAAGTGTGGTCGAATAAAACATCACAAGTACAAAATAAAGTTTTGGGGACCGTCCCCGTATATTGTCGAACAGACAATAAGAAAAATTAATTTATTCAAAGCCTTGAAAAGTAGAATGAACGATTTTACTGTTTACAAGATGGTGGTTATATAGAGCAAAAAACATGTGACAGGAAATGGTTGGCATATGGTGACGTTGCAACAGGACCCGGAAACAACGGTATTCTGATGAGCCAGAAGTGAGGTGATTTGTGGGTGCTGGAAGTGACGTCATCAGTGGTGGCCGGAAGTGACGTCATCGCGGCCATTTTGGAAACCCGGGAGTTGTGGGATTATTTTTCTTCCTGTTTTCTGTTGATGAAAAAAGAGAGTTCAGGTAAGCACCATGTGACAACCCTTTATCTCGCAACATTCTACTCACCTTTAGGCTCCTTGACTGCCTCTTAATCGCACATGTGTGACACAAGAAAATATTGAAAATGTGAGACAAGCTGTAAAGTAGAATCTTTGACATTACTCACATTGTCAGTTGGTAGCATTAAAAATTTCAGATGGACTGTTTTCATCAACATATTTTATCTGGAACAAATTACGAGACATGTATTTGAAACAGGATCCTTGACCACCTTTTTAGAAAGTAGAACTTTCAAGAGAAGCTAGCATAAAAGCAACTCTACGGGTGATGTTGAGGGAGCAGTTTAGACAGAGCACTTAGACACTCAGAACACTTCAGACATGTATCCTGGCTGCAAAAAACCATTAGCTGTGATGCATAACCACCGGTGTGTCTTGATATGGACCATGGCCTTGGGCCAGCTTGCAGAACCAGGGGTTAGCATGGCATATGGGTTGTCTGGATGAGTGAAGTGAGGCACAGCCAGGCGGCATATATGACAGAATAAAGTGACAAAGCAGCTGGGGGAGTGCATGCCATGCCAAACATCTAGGTGGTGCGGTGGAAGTGGCTACAGAAGAAAGCACAGGACCTTTTTAGGGCCACTCTGTGGCATTGGGCATGAAGTGGTTGATTCCATTCCTCTGTCTCTCTCCCGCGCCCGGGTCACTGCAATATTTTATGTTGTGTATTTACATTTTACTACAGTGTGTTATGTTTTGTGAAATTACATTACATTTTTCTACTTTATATTACATTATATTTTGTCATATTGTGTTCCTTTACATTTCATTATATTTTATTATGTATATGATGTTATTTTTTTGTTCCATGATCCTTTTTGCGTTCCCAAACAGAATCCAGTGGGGGTGATAGTGACAAGAATTCAAAAGAGATTCTGGGAAAGTGAAATGAAAATGCAAGAAATGAAGGAGACGGTGGAGTTGATTAAGGTGAATTGAATTATGGTGGCACTTATTATAGTGGGCTTGTCTCAGAATATGGGACTAGAGTGTTCTCCAAGTGGTCCAGTGTCCAGGCTAGACCAGTCAGCTTTGATAGAGTTTGACGTTGAGGTGAGTGAAACTTCTCTAGTCTCAATCAGTGAAGGGTACTACTGGACCTAATCAAACGCTTTCAAAGTTGATTTAACAGATTTTATTTTTTAATGAAACAGTCTGTCATATGCTCACACACCAATTAAAATCAATAAGAGCTCTTTTGAAGACAAAAGCCAGAAAGAAGTTGGTGTACAGCCAGGAAGGAACTGCCAATGTAGTTGCAGAGGAAAACTTGAAAACTTTTACAAAGTATTTGAATAAGACAGTGGGACCACCTATCTAATGACTAACCAAGCGAGTGACATGAGAACTCAATGGCTTCCTCTCATTTACCAAATGTCTTACACTGTAATAGAAAGTTCTCTGTGCCTTCACTCTGAGAACATTTGTCCTGTGTTACGTAGGCACAAATCTGCTGTCCCAGAGAGGAACCTCATAGGCTTGAAATGTCTGGTCAGACTGTGCCCCCCATATCTTATGAGAAGGGAGAAGCAAAACAGACAAGATTTATTATGCATACGGTTTTACAAACACTAGGCTGAAATTTGTTATAATCAGTTGTGCAAGCATGAAATGCAGAACTCTCTAAAGGGATTTTTTGGGATGTGTAGTTTAAAGGCATTTTGGGAATCTGTAAAGCCCACTCCACAGGAAGACCACCAATAGCAACTGCCCTTCACTGTTTCTTAATGCTTGTAGATGAGGCCGAGCACTTGAACGGTCCAAGCTCCATGGAAGAATGGAATGAGTATCATTTCTGTCTTTTGACATTTCTTTAGGGTTGTGTTTGCTAAGGCTGCCATTAATATCAGGCATCATACAACAACATCAACCACATGCCTCACAGTTCAACAAAATGTCCATGTGTGGCTTAAAAAGTTTGGTGATTTTTGTTTTCACTGAAAAAATTTATATAAACACTAAATGAGAAGCAGCAGCAATTTACACAAGAAAACACTTCAAGACAGGCAGTACACATCTCTCTTCTGGTGACAATTTGGCAAATTTTAGTAGAAGTTGTAAGAGTCACTGCAAATTCAATTTCACATGAATCACTGCCTCATTGCTACTTATGAGCCAAACTCTCACTGACGGGATTATACTGAGAAATAAAGCACAGATCCATCAAAAATGTACATTAAGATTTCATGAAATTAAAGTAATAAAGTCAGAATTTGTTTCCGTTTTCTCTTCAAACAACCACAAATGTGTTCCAGATGTACAGTATAATTAAAATGTTTCTCTTCATCCATGCAGGTATCTGCAGACAAGGAGGTCCAGGAAAGTGAGGAGAGCTTCACTAACCTGATCTGCTAGATTACGGAAATGCAGAGAAAAGTGACACAGAAAATTAGAGAGCAAGAAATGAGAAAAGTGGACAAGGCCCAAAAAATCATGAAGCAGCTGGAGAAAGAGATGGCGGAGCTGAGGAGGAGAGACAGTGAGATGACAAAGCTTCTAGAGACTGATGACCGCAAGGTGACTACTACAGACTACTTCCACAAGGTGAGAGAGACATTTCATAAGAGGTCTGACCAGGCTGGTAGGACATGAGGGCATTTATGGCACAGATTGAAGCTCTTGTGGTCTCTTTTCCTACAAAACATTTGATTTGCCACCCTGAAATCCTGTATTCACTTTTTTTCCCTGATACAGGCCTGCTCATCTGTTAATGTCTTTCTAAGAGACAAGGCCACACTCAAAGTTACTGTTCCTGCTCTCGTCTCTTGTGAGAACATGAGGAATGAAATTTTGTATGTGAAGGGCCATCTGGAGAAAATGTACCAGTGGTACTTTGAGAACGTAACTCAATCAGGTATTCAGTCTTGTCACATGTTACAGCTTCATAAAGTTGGACAGGTTCAGGGTTAGTAGATTATCCATAGAATATCAAATGTGGAACCAGAGCACAAGACTCGTACTCATCAGTGGTGCATCGACAAGGCAGGCAATTACCCTTTGGGGGTCTGTTTAACGTGGTACTCATTGCATTGACACATCTTTGAGATTTCCCCTTCAAGCATAGCATTAAAACACCACCAAAACCTGATTGGGTCATATGCTATCTCCACTGTACGCATGTCAGTGTTTGTGATGATCGTTACACTTTTTTAATAACAGTAAATGTAATCAGAAAAGATTTTATAAATCATTGGCTGTTTCTCCTCTGCAAAAACAGCAGAGCAATTGCCTACTGTACTACTGAATCCAAATAATTTCATTAACAAAAGCCTTATTCTCTTGAAAAATCAATTACTGACATGAACAATTAGAGAATAATCTGTAGAGAGGAGAGGTATAAAAAAGGGTTTTGAATCCTGGTAGTTACAGGCCAACAAGTCTTACTTCTGTGTCATGCAAAATTATGAAAGCTATAATAAGAAATAAATTAGAAAATTACCTAAATGAAAATACTATACCAAATAACAGCCAGAAAGGGTTTATGAGAGAAAGGTCCTGCCATAACCAATCTTACAGATTTTCTTAAAGATGCAACTTGAATAATTGACAAAAATAAAGCATACATTATAATTTATTTAGACTTTCAAAAAGCCTTTGACTCAGTCGTCCCACACCAAAGATGAATTCTGAAACTAGAAGCTGTGGGCATCAGAGATCACCTACAAAACTGGAGCTCAAGCTTGTAAATCGTCAGGATAGAAAGAGTACAGAGAAAAGGAGAGTTCTCCACACGGACCAAAGTCATCAGTAGAGTCCCTCAGAGGTCTGTCCTTGGACCCTCCATTATTTTTTCTAAATTATATTAATGACATTGATTCTGGTATAGGAAGTTAACTTGTGCAATTCACAGATGACACAAAAACTGTAAGAATGGCAGACACGAAGGGTAGACCAACAAGAATTCCAAAAGACAGAACTGGGCGAACACTTGGAAGATGCAGTTTAGTGTAGAAAAGTGCAAAGTGATACATGTGGGCAAACAGAACATCAGTTATAAATACCAGATGGCAGACACTTTCATTCAGAAAGGAACATCGGAAAAGGATTTAGGGGTTTATGTTGATACAACGTGTCATCGACTAAGCAATGTACACAAGCAGTTAAAAAGGAAAATAAAACATTAGGTTATATTGTATAAACATTTGAATATAAGTCGAGGGATGTTCTGTTCGGACAATATAATGCACTTTAAGACAACATCTGGAGTATTGTGCGCAGTTTTGGTCACCACTGTAAAAGAAAGACAGAGCAGCACCTGAAGCCATGCAGAGGAGAACAATCAGGGGCATCCCCGGATTTAACAAAAGAACACGTCCAGCTCTGACAGGCTCAGAGAATTAAACCTGTTTAGTTTCGACAAAAGGAGTCTGCGTGGGGACCTCATGCAGGTCTTCAGAATACTTAAAGGCATCGATTGATAAAGAAGATCCAACAACATTTTTTGATCTTAAGGTTGAGTCACATACTCGAGGACAGCAGTGGAAATGAAAGGGAAGTACACGAAAACTGAAGACAGGAAGCACTTCTTCACACAAAGAGTTGTGGAACTCTGGAACAAACAACTGAGACATTAAGTTAAAACAGAAACCTTGAGAACCTTTAAGAAGACTCTTGATGAGCTAATGGGACAGCTTAGCTGTTAGCTAAACAATCTGGCTTGATGGACTGCATGGTCTCCTCTTATTTGTCATATTTCTTATGTTCTTATAAAGAGCCTTTACATGTCAGGAAGCAAACATTAGATTGAGTCAGAGAGAGGGGCATATACCTTTTATTTGAACATAATCATGTCTCTTTGACTAATAATGTTATTACTATTATTATGTTTGTGGTGAACTCTTAGTGTCAGAAAACCACAGAATGTCATAATGATTTCCCAGGAAACTACAAAGTGCCTTCATCTACAGACATAAAATCATGATGTCTGGCATTCTCAAATGTGAACCCCTACTCCATGCTGGATCTAGGAGTTGGATGCTTCATAACGACTTCTCGTGCCCCACTCTGTGATGGGACAAATTCTTATGTCAATCAGTCTTTTAGATCAGTTCCTAGGAGTAATTCTAAGATGTTTGATAAATATGGGCACAGATTGGTGAAGCTGTGAGGCCCACAAATTGCAGTCTTTTATTTATTTCAGCCTTTTTACAACACGACAAAAGAGTCAAAATGCTTTCTGTAAAGTTTTCTTTTGTTTCCCCACCCTCCTCCTTTTCAATTCAGGAAGTAAACCACCGGATTGTTTCCAGTGTTTTACAGCACCTCAGACAAGACTGGAGTTTCTGCGGTGTAAGTCTGTGCTTTTATTACATTTACAGTCTAAATGAGAAGCTTTTCACCTTCAATATTTCTGTCTTTGCTGCCAAAGTAAAGTCTGTGTGGGAGCAACAGGGTGTCCTTATGGTTTTACCGAAGCAAATGCTGGTCCTGTGACTTGTGCCCCACTGATTGAATAGTCTCGGGTCAAGCCAAGGAATCTGTGAGATTCAAACCGTAGAGAGAACTTTGTGTCAACAGAGGGAAATTAACGATCTTTATGTCTACCAAATGCCCTCACAGTTGAACTGGGATCGCTTGACGCACAAGTGTAATGTTTTAATGTCTCTCTTTCTGCTTTCTGACCCTCCTCTTTGTTATATTTTTTAATTCTGGAAGGCCAGTGTTAGCGGAAATACAGAAATATAAAATAGTTCATTTAAACATTCAGTGTTTAAATGTTGCTTGTAGCTGCATATTTACAGATATAAATAAATGTACAGTATATATAAAGGTGTATTTCTGTTATCAGGAGTAGGAACAAAATGTTAGTGACATCTTTAAGGGCGTTTTAACCTTTCAGCTGGTGAAACGTTCGATTTTTGACTTGTACGTCTTTTCTTGGCTAACTATATACTAAAACTCTAAGAAGTGTAATTTCACTGCTTAGTTTGGTAAAAATATTTTTAGGTTAACCATTTCTGGAAATTGCTTTCTCACACAATAGTGAAGCACATTTAAACAAGATGACATTTGGATAAGCTGTAGCCCCTGAGTGTCACATCCTGCCATAATGCCATTTTAAATTATCTTTGTTCTCTCTTATGTGTTGCTATCATCACACTGGAAAACACACCAGTTTTGCTTCCTGAAATATTTGATGATTATGGCAGACAGCGTCAAGCTGAACACAATTATAACTGTAGATTGACTGTTTCACATAGGAATTTGGAGGAACATGAAATTAACTTTGCTTAAATTTAGCATCTTTAGTCACTTAGTAACACTGACACACTGCATTTGTTCAACTGAGATGCAAATGTTTTGGATTCCATTTGAACTGATGCCACTTTTTATTGTTGCACATTCGTTGTGAATCCTTTCCCCATGTTCATCATTGACAGCAACAAGATTAGCAAGGCAGAAGTCCAATATTGTTAATGCAGAAACTAAATCTTGAGCGACATGTTGCCCTTCACGGATCAGCATGTGTGAAGCATGTTGTCAATCAGCTGAATGTTGTTTGAATTTCTCAACAACATCCTTGAATGCCTTCCGTGTGATCTCCTCTGGCCCCCCTAGCATATCTTTAAAGCACTTGTTAATGACACGTCTGGTTTGTGGACCAACAAAAATGCCTTCTTTAATCTTGGCATCAGTTATTCAAAGAAATATCTGCCTCAAATATTGAAATAGTTTACCTCCCTTGGTCATTGCTTTTCCGAAATGTTCACCAGTCCAAGTTTTATATGAAGAGGGTGTCCTTGTTGAGTCTGACAAGTGGTGTGTGTGCCACACGTTTCTGCCCTGGAACCAAATGCTTACAGAGTTGTGTTTAATATACTGAGAGACTATGTAGCATGGCTGTTCCATATGCAGTATTTAGACATTCCTTGTAGTAGTGCCAATACTTTCAGATCACCAAAAACGTTCCTGTTGTAGATATTGTGTGGTGTTTGTTTTAACAGCAGTTCCTTGTTTTTGTAGGTTTCTGCATAGACAATTGGCATGGAAGGACATTACCATTCTGTAACATAACAAATGTTAGACTTAACAATGAAAATCAATAAAAAGATGCCATTGTTGAGGGTCATGCTCACAACCCAAAGCCATGAATATCCCATCAAAGTCAGGGCAATTACTTTGTGGGCAACACATTAGTGGACTTAAAAGATCAGAGGATATCACAAAAATAAGCGACTGCAATAAAATGGTATGTGACAGGAAATTCCAAGGTGATTATTGAGAACAGCATGCCAAGTCTAAAAAAATACACCAAAGTGTCCAGGAAACAATGCAAGAGTGTGTTGAGAAGGCTTTGGCTTTTGCAGTTTAGCTCATTTTTGAGTAACCTAACTTATATGACAACCTGTTTCAGCAGAGAATACAAGGAATGTTCTGGCTGACCAACTGACCAGAGAGATGCCATCACCTACCTGCTGATGTCTTTGTTTAGAACTTCTGTGGACTCAGTGAGCCACCGTGTCTATGAATTATATAGTTTGTGTGTTTCTGAGATATCTGCAGGGTCTCTGGTATCTTCTTGTCAGATATTCTTTGATCCTCCAAAGTCATGTAATGAATGGCATCCACATCTTCCAGGATTGTCTCTTCAGTTGTTCTCCCAGGATGTCCTTCATCTTCTGTACTGAAATGTCCTTCACTAAATTGAGAAAGCCAGTTTTTGACTGTGGAGTAAGAAGGGCACACATCACCTAACGGCTCTGACATGTCTTTGAAGAACAAATACTTCATCACCACTCAACACTCACTTGATGTGAAATCATCGTTGTTTTATGACATCTTTACTTCAGCCCTATACAGATTACATTTTTAAAAAGTTACAATGATGACATTTTGGACAGGAACATTTAAGAGAATGCTTTTGATGTGATACAGAGTGGAAGTTATTCAAAACATTAGTCAACTAATGAAAGCCAAAGACTGATTGACACCCCTCATATCTTTGCTGCCCAGTGTTATTAGTCTTGCTGCTATTTTATTGGTTGTCACCTTTCAGAACAGTTGCTAACACGTATGACACTGTCACTGTGCATATCGTCACAGCACCATGACTACATAAGATGGTGGTATTCATTAATCAGTGTCCTTCTTTGGACTGAAGAAGAACCAGAAAAACTTCACAGAGTGCTAGTTAGCTGGAGGCTCAGAATTCTTTGGTTGTCATAACTTTTTCATTTTTGACTTTGATTTTTATTTTGCCCTTTCCTTTTGCTCTTCCAATTCAGACTCTTATGTGTTTTTCAACTCTAACCCTCTCTATTAACAAGAGTGGAAAAAGCTGACAAGAGATTCAAGCCAGGGACAACCGGGCTGTAATAAAACAGAAATAAACTTGAGGCGAAATGACAGAGAATTCTGTTTGTTTGTTTATCGAGAAGCCTGCATGCTTCGGGCATCGCGTCTCCATCTTAAATAAATGGTGTGTGATGATGACAAATCTAACAGCAGGGTGGTCACATAACCACCACCAGCATGGCAACTGTTAAGAACCTAACAAAAAATGGTATGACGAACGATCGGCCCATCTTCACAATATTACATCCAGGGTTTATTTCCTGCCTTTTGTTTGTTTTCCATTGTTTGGTTTTTGTTAACTTTGAATCCATTATTTTATAGATTTCTGTGTCATTTCTGTCATGTACTGTACATTTGTCGATATGTTTGCTTCTGTTCTGAGGTTTTGATCTTTGGACTGCGTATTGTGAATTGTTTGCTCCAGCTGGCCTTTTTGGTCCCTTTTGTAATATTTCCATAAATATCCTGCTTTGGAGGTTTCAGGGCCAGGAATGCCTCGTGTTTTCAGGGCTCAAGTGAATTCATAAGATCTTGTTTGTGAGTTCAATTTCTGTTTTTTGGTTTTGTGGCATCAAATTCACAGCAGACATTTGTGTCATGTCACTGCAGTTCTTTGTTGCTTACTGTTAATTGATATCTCGTGTCCTGTGCTTGCCTTTAAAATCAGACAGTAACATTTGGACATCGCAGGTCCATCAGAGCCAGAGAAGATTTCCTCACTTACTTTCTGCTCTCTCCTTTCAGATTCCTGTCCACTCACGCTGGACCCCAGCACAGGACACAGACACCTCACTTTCTCTGAAGTCAACCGGAAGGTGACATGTCATTGGAAACAAAGCCAGTGTTCTTTTCATCCGGACAGATTTGACTTCTGGCCTCAAGTTCTGTGTGGACAAGCGCTGACTGGGACTCGCTTTTACTGGGAGGTCGAGTGGAATGGGCTGTGAGCTGCAGTTGGAGTCACATACAAAGGAATTGGCCGGAACAGCGATGGTGCCGAATGCCGTCTTGGATATAATAACAAGTCCTGGAGTTTGTTCCGCTTTAATTCCCGTCACTTGGTGTGTCATAATAATAAGGAGACGGTAATCAGTGCCACACGGAGCCCCCGAATAGGCGTGTATCTGGACTACCCTTCTGGCTCTCTGTCATTTTATAGTATCTCAGATACAATGATCCACCTGTACACATTCAAGACCACCTTCACCGAGCCGCTCTATCCAGGGTTTGAGGTTGGACTTGGTTCTAGTGTGACAATCTGCTATCTGGGGACCTCTGACTAGCGACTTCTGTGGCCACTTCATGTTTCTGCAAGGTGCCATTTCCTGTCACAAATTGTCCATGAGCTCGGGATTCTGACAGCACATCCCAACTTCCTGGCAACACAAACCCAAAGAAAGCCGACGTCAACAGGTTGAGTGGTCGAAAGGGAAATCAGTTAGAGGCGCACAGTTTCTCGCTTGCATTGAAATGTTCACATATATTTTAAAATGAAAAAAATCACACCGCTGCTTGATTCATTTACTTGTTAAAATTAATACAAAACATTTTAATCAGATTGACAAATGAATCATCTAGATTTTGATTTTATTTGTCACATATATAACAATACAGTGAAATGCAGCTCAGTAAGCAGCCTGTACTATGCAATAAAGTAAAAAAGTATACATTAAAAAAATGTATTAAAAATTAAAAAGGTGCAGAATTAAAATACTTGTGTAATGGTAACTGTGTGACAAATACTGTATGCACATTAGAGGTACAATAATTGTTACATAATTATTGAATAATAAAAAGAGCTAAATCTAAGAAATAGGAGGCCACTTGTACAATTTTGAGGACAGCCGGACACGATGAGCATTTCTTATTTTTATCACCCGGTCAATGAAGCTCTTTGAGGTGAAGCGGGTGTCTGCCAGATCTTCTCCAGACTGCAGACCGGGTGAGAGGAGTCCTTTTTGTAGATATGTGGTCCTGCAGGGATGGTAGTGACATCTACATGGCACGCTCAGCTGAGGGCACAACTCTCTGCAGTGCCACCTGGTTCTTTTTTGAGCCATTTCTCTACTATGCAGTGAGGTCTCCTTCCTGTAGGCTTTCAGCAGCCATGTGACAAAAGAACTTCAGGACTCTTTTTGACAATCTGAATTTCTTCAGAATCAAAGTGATTGGAGCCATACAGTGGAGTGTGATTGTGCTCTATTGGGTTGAGATCTGGTGACTGTGGGGGCCATTTTAGTACAGTGAACTCATTGTCATGTTCAAGAAACCAATTTGAAATGATTCGAGCTTTGTGACATGGTGCATTATCCTGCTGGAAGTAGCCATCAGAGGATGGGTACATGGTGGTCATGAAGGGATGGACATGGTCAGAAACAATGCTCAGGTAGCCCGTGGCATTTAAACGATGCCCAATTGGCACTAAGGGGCCTAAAGTGTGCCAAGAAAACATCCCCCACACCATTACACCACCACCACCAGCCTGCACAGTGGTAACAAGGCATGATGGATCCATGTTCTCATTCTGTTCACACCAAATTCTGACTCTACCATTTGAATGTCTCAACAGAAATCGAGACTCATCAGACCAGGCAACATTTTTCCAGTCTTCAACTGTCCAATTTTGGTGAGCTCGTGCAAATTGTAGCCTCTTTTTCCTATTTGTAGTGGAGATGAGTGGTACCCCGTGGGGTCTTCTGCTGTTGTAGCCCATCCGCCTCAAGGTTGTGCGTGTTGTGGCTTCACAAAAGCTTTGCTGCATACCTCGGTTGTAACGAGTGGTTATTTCAGTCAAAGTTGCTCTTCTATCAGCTTGAATCAGTCGGCCCATTCTCCTCTGACCTCTAGCATCAACAAGGCATTTTCGCCCACAGGACTGCCGCCTACTGGATGTTTTTCCCTTTTCACACCATTCTTTGTAAACCCTAGAAATGGTTGTGCGTGAAAATCCCAGTAACTGAGCAGATTGTGAAATACTCAGACCAGCCTGTCTGGCACCAACAACCATGCGACGCTCCAAATTGCTTAAAGCACCTTTCTTTCCCATTCTGACATTCAGTTTGGAGTTCAGGAGATTGTCTTGACCAGGACCACACCCCTAAATGCATTGAAGCAACTGCCATGTGATTGGTTGATTAGATAATTGCATTAATGAGAAATTGAACAGGTGTTCCTAATAATCCTTTAGGTGAGTGTATATTCTTATGCTTGTAAGAGTTCATTGTTTCTAAGAAAAAAAAGAAAGAAAAGGTAGCAATTTCAGGCCTGGTGTGTAATATGTCCACACTCTAAACTTCTTAACAAAATCAGGGCTTCTCAGCCTTTTTTAAAGCTCTGGTGAACAATAAGCCAAGTGAACTTTCAAATATTTGGCACAGACAGACAGACAGACAGACATATTATGGTTTGACACACACACACCAGAATGACTAAAAGGTTGGAAAGTTAAAAGGAAAGAACGAACAACTTCTGACTTGGCAGCAATTAAACTACACAATTAAGAAGTCGACATGTTACCTTGAAAAGGACACTAAATGTTAGGGTTACATGCATGGAAACTTTTTACATATTAAAGACATCCATATTTGTTTAAGAATGTTTTAAATCAAATCTTCATAAAACATACAAATGAAGAAGATCAGTGAGCAAAGATAAACTATGACATCTTTTTACAATTAGGGAGAGCAAAACCAGCCCCGTTTGTTTAATTAATAAATAAAAAAAATCCCCTCGACAACTTACTTGAACGGTTTACTAAATTAAATTGTCAAGTCTTCATAAATAAGTATGAGGTGCACTTTGAGTTAAAGATGATTTCTGTCGTCATAAATAACTATTTCTTAAATTGCTGAGCTTTCTGAAGCTAATTCTTCTGGTCAGAAACAGTCGATTGGCACACAACGAAGTCTCGACTGCCATGACTGTCCGCCCTCCGGATGAGTCAAAAAACGGTTAACGTTCTTGAGTTACAGGCTGGACCGCAGAAATCCTTTCTTGTTGTCTCGGTGCTCTGTGCAGGCTGTGAAGGATCGACTTGGGCAGACAGAGGCTGTCAAAATAAGGACTCAAATCTCACGTGAAGAAAGCGAGCGAAGTGCAGGGGCGCATGACGACCAGTTACGGAGTGGCCGTGATGGACTCACGTAAAGCCTCGCGATCTCGAGCCATTTGAAATTGGGGTTTATTGCCCAGCCCCTGGAGGGCATCGTTAGATTGTAAACTGATCGGCAAGCACACAATTTACGACGTGATTACGAGACTTTACATGTAACGCGCTGTTTAACATCCGCTATACATAATCGTGCCAATGCAAATGATCTGTGGTGACATCTCAGTAACGACCGGTGCCGTCGGTGCCTGACAACAAGCAGTCAGGGGTTCGAATCACGGCGGGTATGTAACACGGGCAAATGCAAGTTGTTGTAGCACGGAGCCTTTTGCGAGAGGCACGCAGATGATTGTACGTAAAGAGAGAGGAGATCCTGGCTTAGTGTAAATTGTTTATGAAATATTCTGAGAGGTTAAAGAGAATGCCATAAAACATGTTTCTTTGTGAAGTTTCCGTGTTTTCCCTGTTTATTTGTGGATTTTCTCCGGCTGTTTGTTTCTGCATGTGAACCACAAAGAATCGCTTTCTACAAGCCAGCTTGGCGCTGCTTGATTTGAATTTGCAGCAAGCGGCAGCCGAGACGACTTGCATGTTGTAGAGAGTCTGCCACTGGGTGGCAGCAAATCCCCACAGCAGCGCCCCGCTTCGCTCACACAGTCCAAAAACCTGCGGATTAGGCGGACTGGCGGCGCGAGACTAGTACCCGATGTGTGTGTGTGTGCGTGTGCGTGTGACCCCACCCCTTTATAAACTCATTTCAAAAATGGAAGGATGGATAGACGGATGTCAGTAACATTCCAGGGGCTTCTCTGGACACATTCTGGGACCTCAGCCTGAAACCCTTAACTTCGTGTTCTTAATTAGCGAAAAGACGTGCAGAAAGCGGGTGCTTAGCAAGCCAGAAGCAACGTGAGAAGTTATTGTATTATATTTACAATATTTATAAGTATAATGTATCTATTTAGGGTATATATATATATATATATATATATATATATATATATATATATATATATATATATATATATATATATATATATATAGTATGTACAGTGGTGCTTGAAAGTTTGTGAATCCTTTAGAATTTTCTATATTTCTACATAAATATGACCTAAAACATCATCAGATTTTCACTCAAGTCCTAAAAGTAGATAAAGAGAAACCAGTTAAACAAATGAGACAAAAATATTAGACTTGGTCATTTATTTATTGAGGAAAATGATCGAATATTACACATTTGTGAGTGGCAAAAGTATGTGAACCTCATGGATGATCAGTTAGTTTGAAGGTGAAATTCGAGTCTGGTGTTTTCAATCAATGGGATGCCAATCAGGTGTGAGTGGGCACCCTGTGTTATTTAAAGACCAGGATCTATCAAAGTCTGCTCTTCACAACACACGTTTGTGGAAGTGTATCACGGCACGAACAAAGGAGATTTCTGGGGACCTTTACAAAAAGAGTTGTTGATGCTCATCGGGCTGGAAAAGGTGACAAAACCATCTCAGAAGAGTTTGGACTCCACCAATCCACAGTCAGACAGATTGTGTACAAATGGAGGAAATTCAAGACCATTGTGACCCTCCCCAGGAGTGGTCGACCAACAAAGATCACTCCAAGAGCAAGGCACACGTGTAATAGTCGGCGAGGTCACAAAGGACCCCAACTGAAGGCCTCTCTCACATTGGCTAATGTTCATGTTCATGAGTCCACCATCAGGAGAACACTGAACAACAATGGTGTGCATGGCAGGGTTGCAAGGAGAAAGCCACATTGCTGCTTGTCTGCAGTTTGCTAAAGATCATGTGGACAAACCAGAAGGCTATTCAAGAATATTTTGTGGACGGATGAGACAATAAATAGAACGTTTTGGTTTAAATGAAAAGCGTTATGTTTGGAGAAAGGAAAACACTGCATTCCAGCATAAGAACCTTATCCCATCTGTGAAACATGGTGGTGGTCGTATTACGGTTTGGGCCTGTCTTGCTGCATCTGGGCCAGGACGGCATGCCTTCATTGATGGAACAATGAATTCTGAATTATATCAGAGAATTCTAAAGGAAAATGTCAGGACATCTGTCCATGAACTGAATCTCAAGAGAAGGTGGATCATACAGCAAGACAACGACCCTGAGCACACAAGTCGTTCTACCAAAGAATGGTTAAAGAAGAATAAAGTGAATGTTCTGGAATGGCCAAGTCAAAGTCCTGACCTTAATCCAATCGAAATGTTGTGGAAGGACCTGAAGTGAGCAGTTCATGTGAGGAAACCCACCAACATCCCAGAGTTGAAGCTGTTCTGTTAGGAGGAATGGGCGAAAACTCCTCCAAGACGGAGTGCAGGAATGAGTAAAAGTTACCGGAAACGTTTAGTACGGGGGGTCACAGCAGATACTGAAAGCAAAGGTTCACATACTCACAAATATGTAATATTCCATCACTTTCCTCAATAAATAAATGACCAAGTCTAAAATTTGTGTCTCATTTGTTAAACTGGTTTCTCTTTATCTACTTTTAGGACTTGAGTGAATATCTGATGATGTTTTAGGTCATCGTTATGCAGAAATAGAGAAAATTCTAAAGGGTTCACAGACTTTCAAGCACAACTGTATATGCTGCGTATCTAAGTATCGTTTTATTTCTTAATTATTTTTTGCAAGTGATTTTGTTTAACTTTAATTTTTTATTTGTGATAATGATGGAGAATGCTCATAAGCAGACACAGCCACCGAGATACTTCTTTACCTTGAGTCTGATCTTTCGTGTTTAATTATTTTAGGTGCCAATGCAGTCCTTCATGTCCCCGTCCCTTTCTGCTCTTTGGCTCAAGTGCCTTTGTTTACCCATTAGGGACACTCGTCCTTTTTGTTTAGAAGAAAGAAACAGAAAATGTAAAAGTAAGCAATGGGCTTTATTACAGCATGGTGGGCTACTGTTTATTACTCCATAAGGAAAATCAATTATTAAAAAAAATGTATAATCACGTTCTGTTGTGTTGTTCTGGATGGTGTTAAGGAGCAGTTGCAAGGTGTTTGCATGTGTCACGCGATGCCACTTTGATTATTAGGCTTACGTTCTTAGTTTCCTTGGTGTGATTTTCCACCATTCCTCATTTGAGGGATTTGTTTTTCGTAGCTCCTGTCAGCTGAACTGCGTGGCCATTGAGTCTTCCATGGGTGCAAATTCAACGGGGGGATTGCCTTCCACTCGCTGTAATCAAGCTGGAGAGCTCAACTAACCATAGAGATGGGAAGTGGAATGTTTCGGTGTTTTTAAAAGAAGCGATCATCACACAAAGGCCCAAGCTAATCTCTTTGTGCCTTTATTAACAAGAGCAGAGCCATTAATGAAGTGTCGATGCTTTAGTTGGCTTAACATTGTGAGGCCAACTCTTTATTATTTACCAGTTAAAATGACAATCAATAATATGAAGTACAGTCAGGTGTTTGGGCAGTGACACAGTGTTCACAATTCTGGCTCTGTGCACCACCAGCACAATGAATCTGAAATGAGGACATCAAGATGTGATCAAAATGTACATTTTCAACTTTCATTCAAGGGATTTAACACAAATATCTTAGGGGCCATTTTGGAATGCTAGCTGCTTTTATATGTTGCCCCCCATTTTTAGGGGCTGAAAAGCATTTGGATAATTGATTGACAAGCTGTCCCATAGCCAGCCATGAGCAGTCCGCTCGTTATTTCATAAAAGGAGCCATCTTACCTCACTTAGGGGGTCAGAGTCAGGAGGACGGAGGAAGAGGAGTGAATGAGTTATTGTGAAGTGAGGAGTGTGCTGTGGACTGTGTGAGATGTATTTGTGAATAAAATGCTTACTGTCTTAGTGTGCTAGTGTCTGGGGTGCAGGTGCGCCCCCTACAGGTCACAGTAGTCATATAACAAACCTATGAAGACTTCATTTCTAAAACTCGGTATCAGGCTCCATTCAGCAGTTCCTACTACAACATATGTCTTCTTACACCATTTAAATCAGACTCCATATCTCTCAATCTCTCATTGTCAGTGCCTTATGTTGAACATGGCCATGGACATCTCAAAGTGGCCTTCAGACGTTCACAATGGAGTGAACATGTTGTGAGCACACGATGCAGGCGTATCTGTTAAGCAGTATGGAATGAAGAGTTCTGCCATCTACTGCAAGGCAGGGAGCGAGCACTGGCTGAGAAGACTCACTGCCCGCCATTACATTAACTGGAAGCTCTAAAATGACATCAGTCTCTGGCCCCACCATCTTCAATCAGCAGTTTTAAAAGATGGGTTGATAGGTTTGTAAATGGATGGACAGATGAATGGATTGTGTTGACCAGTACACATAAATATGTCAGATGAGAACAAATTCTTGCAAGTGTGAGAAAATATGTCAAATCTTCTGAGAGTCCATCCCATAGCTTGTTTTTGTGCAGCAATTTGTCCAGACTGACTAACATTCACATTAGGACTCTGAAGGGATCCCGGTTGAGCTCCCATTGTTCACATTGTGCATATTTCATCTTGGATGTTCAGAAGATAGGACTTGTCTGCTTTTTCCAATGGTGCTGAAATCTTTCGACAATGACAGACACTAGCAGGTTGCCCAGCACCAACTAAAGTCTGAAACGAAACAGAAGTTGCACTCGTCCTCTGCACAAATGGAGAATCTGGGCAAAATCTGGCAGAGACGGACTCAACCGGCACATTCAGCTTTATTTGTTAGGTTTTGTGACGCTGATCCTTAATGAGGTTTCTTGGAGTTGTGCCACTGTGTCATAAATGAATTATTGGGTTTGATTATGCAGCCAGCCCTGTGCTGTAAGTCTGTGTTTGTGAGATGAGAGTTTGATTTCTTTGGCCTGAGAGGTTCTTGAGGGGAATAAATAACTAAAACAGCAGTTTGGTGTTGCACTGAAGGGCTGTCCGTGTCTCTCTTCAGACATAATATTTGGTGACGAGGATGGCTGAGTTTTCTCTTTCACCACCGCCACCTCCCTTTCTACCTTTACCCAGTGACCCTCCGATCCCGTGGACGCATTGGTGACAGTTCTTTGAGGTCTCTCACTACCTTGTGGTGCTCCTTGTTCACTGCCTGGTAGCAGAAGGCCATCGAGTGGTCGGAACTTTGGGACCGGCTGACATTTAGGATGCTGCAGTTGCACTTTTTAATGCTGACGTCTTTGCCCCACAACGTGTTCTCCTATGGAGATTTATTCTCAGACAGCTCTGTCAGCTTCAGTATGTCACAAACTTAAGGGGACTGGTAGCTTATGCAAGTTCGGGGTGTTACTGGATGAGATGATCTGGGACCAGCTAATTGAATGCACTGGCATCACTAAAGTTTACAAAAGGGTTTTACTTGAAAAGAATGATTTGACATTAGGAATTCAATGTGGAGTCTGCACTCTGCTCCCTCCTCCACCTCAGACAGGCCAGCTTGTCCATCACAGACGTTCAGAACAACCTCAGCAGCACTCACGATGTCACACGGCCAGACCTGTCACAGCTGTGGTCAACAGGGCCACTTTGCTAAGGTATGTCGTTCTTCTCCCAAGAGGCTAGGAGCCCACACTGATACAGCACATTGACACACCCGCCACATGACAAACCATCTCAGGACCCCAGATAAGGACCCGAGTACAGCCATGCAGCGGGTGACATCTCAGCACACTGGTTCAGATGGAGTGGAATAGTGGGAGGTTTTTTATGGTGGCTGGAGTGCCAATTCTGTCACCAACCCCAAGTTTTACCCTGCAGGTTGGAGGGCCTACTCGCAGGGCTGGATGCAGGTAACGTCATACTCAGGACGGAGGAGGGACAGACTGCAACTATTATTCACAATGTGATTTCAAGACCAGCAGTTTTCACGTCATGCACAGTCAGTTTAAACCATGGGAACACGCCTCTCTTGTTGGGCACTGGTGCTACTATGTCCCTCTTAATATGCACAAGTTTTTTAGTTCTATGATCCTGTCCGCACCTCCCACTAATGCAAAGGGTTAGGGGGACTCTCAAATCTCCCTGGTGAGTTCAGTCCACCTCACTGTTCTACATAGCAAAGGTGTTCTGCCTAGTTTTGTTCTTTTGAGGTTGCACACTAAGGGCCAAATCTAATGGGGCTAGGTGTGTTTCTTGCGCTGGGATTTTCCATCTGGGATAAAAGTGGCATGCAAATCTTACAGGTAACCTCACCACAGCAACAAAAATGGCCAGGGCTCTTTACAGTTTGGGTTGACTCACTGCCTTCACTCACAAGCCTTTACTCAGTCCCACCGTCACCCCAGTTATACGGCCACTTCAACGCATCCCACTGGCCTTCCAAGACGGGGTGCCCTCTGAGCGGCAGCAGCTGCTAGTAACTGGCATCACTGAGCTGGTGAAGGCCTCCTCATGGGTCTCCAACCTAACACTGTAGTAGCTACTGTAAGTCATCATCTGGTGGCTTGTGCATCCGAGTAGATCTGCATGCAGTAAATAAAGCTATAATTGCAGACAAGTGCCCACTTGAGAAGAACTCATGGAACAGTTTTATGGCTCCATCTCATTTTCTAAATTGGATCTTAGACAGGGCTATTTGCCCCTCCACCCCATGATGGCATGTTTTGCTACACAAGAGTACCATCTCAATCATGTTCAGCACCAACCTGCCTTCAAGTAGTCACGTCCTCAGGTCTTGCTGGTATTCCTGGAGTGGTCTTATACTAAGCCAACATTGTTGTACATTGGCCCACCGCCGCTCTTCGTGAGAAACATCTTCATTATCTTCTTGGCTCTGTCTAAATACATGACATTTGCAGTGCCACAGATAGTTTCTTGGATTTCGTGACACCTGCTGGCATATCTCCACTCTAATCAAATGTTGATGCAATCCACACTCTTCCAGAGCCTACATCTGCTGCTAAGGTGGCTTCCTTTCTGGGCATGGCCAGTTTCTATATGATGTTTTTACCCTTGTGTTCTGTTACGACTGCATCACTGTGCCAGCTCCTGAAGAAGTAGGAGCCATGGGTGACTCCTGCCTGTGCCAGGGTTGTTCACCTCCTGAAATCACAGCTTACCTCCCCTCCGATTCTACCCCACTTTGACATCTCTAGACCCACATTTGTTGCTACAAATTAGCATCTCACATCTCTCCAGGAACTCAAGGAGGACTCTGAACAAGACCCAGTACTATCCCAGGTATGCCACCTTATCAAGAATGGTTGGCCTCGCACAGTACCCAAAGAACTGCTAAACTCTTTGATACAGTGAAAGAAGAGCTGCTGGAATGGTTCTTGTGTGGCATGCGGGTTTCATACTGTGGTACCAAATGCTGTTTGTGTGCCTGTGTTGTCAATGACACATGACGGCCAGTTAGGTATAGTGAAAATAAAACACAGATCTGTCTTGACTTTGTGTGGTGGCCTGACACAGACAGGGTCATTGAGACTCTGCTTACAATGATTTTGTGGCCTTCCTGGTAAGTGGCAAAATGGGTCACCAGACTCCTTCCCCATTACAGCCAATTTCCTGGTCCATCCAACTCTGGGAACATGTACAGGTGGACATCTCTGGAGAAATTCATGGTGTCCCTCACCACCAGCGGTATTTGGTTTTTGTGTATGACTCACACTCGAAATGGCCAGAGGTTATTGCAGCTGGCACAGTAATATTGTGTCATTATTAACTTTCTGGAATCACTCTCTTCTTACGAGGGGCTCCCCAAGACCATTACTAGGGATAAAAGGCCACAGCTCACCGGTAACAAATTTACCTCATTTCTTGAATCAAAAGGAATTCAGCACATTTGCACTGCATATTACCATCTGCAGGCCAATGGAGGAGAGGAGTGGAATGTTTCAACCAGTCATTAAAAATGGCCTTAGGGCACAGCAGGCACATGGGTGTTGTTTTGATCAGGTTCTGCGTAATGCCCTCTTGCACTACAGATTACCCCAGCATACCATGACTGGAGTCTCGCCCTGTGTTCCTCATGCTAGGCCCTTTGTTCAGTCAGTGTTTACCCTTTGCCCTACCTTCAGTACGCCATGTGAAGCCCTCTTTCACCAGACAGCAACAGAGAGAATGAAACAAAGGTTTGATCGGTCAAGATGGATCCAGGCAGTCTCAGACTGGTAAGAGTTTGAAAGCCTCATTAAAATAACAAAATAGCCTCTGTGTGGTCCTCTCCAGAACAAGTCACCTGACAACTTGGCCCAGCCACATTTGTCTTGCTGATGATTCTCGGTGACATGCCACATGTCTTTGAAAGGTGTCACCACCATCATCTGCTGTAGAATCACACCCTGCTCACAAATGCAATGCAAATTCCTTGACCATTCCGAAGGTACGGCTGGATGACCTTGTTGTCTAGCCTGGCACAGCACACAATGATGCCGAGTCGTTTTTCAGCCCCAAGAGCCATCACCACGACCCACTTGGATGTGTTCTCGCCTTGACACCTGCAGGACTTTGTTACTACATTTCATGTTTGACTGTTCTGTGGCATACTTGCATTTCTTTGCAGTTCGGGGAACAGGGGGTGTTATATATGTGTGCCGTTTCATAATTGAATTATTGGGTTTGATTATGCAGCCATGTGCTGTAGGTGTGCATTTGTGAGGTGAGAGTTTGATGTCTTTGGTCTGAGGAGTTTGGTGTTGCATGTAAGGGCCGCCAGTGTCTCTATACATACTGTAACAGCCAGGATTACAAATGGAGCGATTAGACCTGGCCTGGGACTTCTCATGAAAATGACAGGCCTGGTCTGGACTGATGAAGTAATGCTCTGTTTTACTAGAACATGGGTCAATCTTAAAACAAGAGGTTTACTAAAAATTACAAATGAAGTCAGCCATAGTTATCTGGTCAATAGAAAATGCCCACACTGCACATTTACTGTTCTGACGAGATCAAAGTCAGTTTTGTGATGGCCGTCATGGAGAAGTTGGTGTTATTCTTCCTGCTGCTGTGGTGCTGCTCTCCATGCAATGACGTGGAATAATAAATCAGTCTGTGATGTGTGCTGCTGAACGGAGACTGAAATTCGTTGTTCCTCAAGACTCCTGGTTTTCCTCCACAGCCAAAATCTTCTGCATGCACAGTGCACGTGTTGGAGGAGCTTCTCCACAGACTATAAATAATCTTGTACATCTCTTCAACGACTGTACTTCTCCAAAATGGATGAAAACAAAAGGGCAGCAGTCACCAGCTCTCACATTTGCACTGAATACGGTAGGTGGAGGACATCACCAAATGTAAAAAGGTTTGCAATGAATGAATTTTTGCTTCTTTTAAAATTAAAACTAAAATTAAACAACACAATAGCACATCATGACAATGTAGAAGATAATTAAAACGTGGTGCTAAATTCAGCTGGTTACAGTCACGGCTTATTGGAACCTCACAGCCAGCAGCATGTCAGCCAAGCTGCAGAACCTCTCGTGTGTTTAGATGGGCCTCTCGTCAGGTCACACACACTTTCATATCTCAATGACACATCACATCTAAGGAGAGATGATATGTAAAATGGGCTTCTTCTACTGTGCTGAGGCAGACCCATGAATATCGTTGATACGTTTTTTTGGTTTGATTTCCTTTGATCCATCCAGTCAGTCAGTCAGCCAGCCATTTTCCAACCCGCTACATCCTAACTACAGGGTCACGGGGGTCTGCTGGAGCCAATTCCAGCCAACACAGGGCGCAAGGCAGGAAACAAACCCCGGGCAGGGTGCCAGCCCACTGTAGTCCTTTGATCAAACATTCGTTAAAACTCATGGATAACATGCTGTATTTTCCAGGCCTGTCCTGTGCATTCTTGAATGACTAAATGGTAGTAGTCATGCTTTGCAATTTCAAGACATCTCTTTGTTTTTCTGTTTCTAAGTGCTTGTCCCTGCAAAAGAGTCACAATTAAAAACACAAATTATTTGAGTGATCTTCATATCATGGTAGCATGTGGCACAGTGAGCAAGTTTAGTTTGTGACTCTCAAATGCAAATAAACTGTTGTTGGGCTTTTAATGCTTCAGCTGCCTACATGTACACATTTTAAGGGTCTCACCATTTCGCAGTGATAGGAATGACCCTCATTCTAACTTGGAGGACTGGCTCTAAACCTCAAACTGTTGTGAGGGTGCAAACATCGGAATGGCACATGCAGTGCCACCCTGAGCCAGACTGGGACACCTCTCCCTCAATCCATTTCATTTGAACAATAATTAATAAATACATAAACAAGCACACATTACCCGATAGAAATAACTTTTTGATTTGTTTCCTTTATAAATGAAGGCCTAATGAGTAATAATAATAGTAATAATAATTATAGTCCAGGGTACCAATGTGCTGTTAGACTTTGTTATTTGATACAGCCAGTGTGACACAACAACAAGAACAATTCTAATACTGCTATTGCCACTACAATTATGACTAAAAATAAAGATAATAAGATAAAATACAACTACTACTATAGTACTACTAATAATAAGAAAATAAAAACTTCTAATATGCTGCATATTTAGGTAAAATAATAATAGTTCTTTGCATTTATATAGCGCTTTTCTCACTACTCAAAGCGCTCAGCACTTTTACTTATGGATTTATCTAAACGTCTTCATTTTTTCTTCCTTTGACAGCAGACAGCATTATGGCCATAACTGACTCAGCGATGTTAGCTGCCAATAAAATGAATCAGCAATTGACATTCTTCTGAGCTGACTGCTCTTTTTGGATGTCAAAGCTCCTTGTCTGGTGTTATTCCACAATTCAGCTGAAAACTGACTAGTAAGCATGAGAGCTGCCTGTGTGTGTCAGCTAAATTTACAGACGTGTCCTCAGTGTAAGAACACTCAGAGCGTTTCACCTGTCATTAGCACGTTAGCAGCCATTAACAACGTGTAGAGGTCCTGAGGTTAATATGGCGGTAATAAATCATTCTCAGCAGCGTGTTGTAACATCAGATCGTTAAAACACTCAAAATCAAAACCATTACCCTTAATGCTACCTCAGTAATGTTCAACTTTAGTGCAGAGGTAAGTGATGTAAAGTCAGATGGCTTACTGGACAAAGTTGGATTTCTAAACACACCTGCTGCTAGTGCAGCGTGTGCTGCTTCTTCAGACGTTCACTTTTTCTGCTCTCCTTACTGGTGTTGTCTTGAAGTCATTTCTGTGCTCACTGTGACTGTCAACAATGTTAATCTGATGATTTACGAAACGGCTATAACCCCAACAGTGTCAAGCTGTGGACCACCAGAGCTCTGCTCCATTGAGGAGGTTGTCACTTTGCATTACACTTCAGTGATGTTACGCCACACACTCAGTTACACTACGGTTAACATTACAGTTTATCTGATTTGAGTAAACTAAGCAACAAAACTGTGCAATCCAGTGGGCTCTCCAGCAGAATCATGGAGGTCTGTGAATCCCCAATGGCCACCCCCACACTGGTTCTCTGATCATGGACCCCATCATGGAAGCTCTGGGCACAAGCAGGGTTGTCTTCTATAGAAAACCTTTAGGGGGCACAAAGAGAGGGAGAGATGGGGAGGTTCATGGGCAAAAAAAGGCTGGTGTGAGAATATTTAGGCTGCCACAGGGCCGTGTGCATGCAGCAGGAACCCCAAGAGCATCAGAATGAGCATGAAAGAGCTGGAATGGATGAACTATGTAAGATGATCCACCATTATGCAGGGATGCTATGCCCAACTCTATGACTAGAAAGGGAGTGAGGCCAGAGGTGCAGACATGGCCTTCCTGCTTGGCGACTTGGGGTCTCAGCAGAAGATGTATGGAGGGACTGTGCTGTCTTACTACCAGAGCAGTTCCCCGAGAACAGCCATGAGAGTTTCGCCTTTAAAAACAATGGAAGTCTCAGGGCTGGGAGAACACCTCTGGAACCACTTGTGACCTTTCTGATGACTGGCCTGGAAGGGACCATTGAGGGCTATTGAGCATAGAAGCAGGAGGAGAATGGAAAGAGAAAGAGGCTGAGGTTGAGAAAGACTGAGTGATGAAGAAGAAGATTAATAGGACAGATTTGTGTGGTGCAGTAGACGTGGTGGAAAAGTGGGTGGGCAGCGCTCTGCCTGTTGGTCAACAGGCTGTAGGATTTTCTTTTGTTTGTGACCTGACCGGGACACCCCAGAGGACCGGAGGAGGGTTTACACCTCCCCCAGACCAAGAGGGGGCAACCACCCTGGTGGCTATGGGGACCACGGGTACAGAGCTTTGAAGCTCAACCCTGTAGGGGCCCATGGTCACCACCAGGGGGCGCCCCAATGCCTGTGGAACCCTGGACCTCAGCACTTCTGCCACACCGAGAAGTGCTGGGGGGGAAGAGGATCGGGAGGCACCTGGAGCACAGCCGGGTGATTATAAAAGGGGCCGCCTCCCTCCATTCGTGGGCTGGAGTCGGGTGAGGAGAAAGACAGGGTCTTCGAGAGGCAACGAGGTGGCCTGAAGAGAAAGTGAGGCATTGGACTGTTGGCCTGGACTTTTGGGGACTTTGAGGTTTGTGCACTTGTTGTAAATATGTATAATGAACGTGTTGTGGGTGACTTAAACGTGTCCGTCCGCCTGTCTGTGTCCGGGCCGAGCTCCACATGTTATTTCATAAGAACTACGGATTTGCATTTAGTGACGTCTATTTTATTCTGTTAAAATCTCTGCTCTCTCTGTCAGTCCTCGTTTTTTGATTTTATTTGGATTTGCTGTTTTTGATTTATTTTGTATAAAAATAAAATCAGTGATTTATTAGCTGTGGTTGTGTACATGTTTTGATTGGCACAGTGTTACCAGTTTATTCATTTATAACGTAGAGTTAGTTTTTCACAGTTCCAGTGAGTCAAGGAGCTCCTGTTTGTGCCTTGAAGGTGCAGTGGACGGTGCAGCTGCTTCACGTCTTCAGGGTCCTGGCATTAAATGCTGCTCTGGTTTTCGTCTCGGAGGAGTTTCCTAATTTTCCTCCCAAGTCATTTAAGTTTTCTCCACAGGCTTTGCTTCCTCAGGTGTCTCTGACATTTGTGGGGCTGGCCAAGCGAGTGTATGAGTGTGACTGGCACAGCGTCCTTCACCTGATGTGCCCCCTGTGCCGCCTGAACTGGACGTGACCTTGATCCCTAAAAAACGAGTGGCCAAGCTTCAAAAAATGAAGATAAGATGTGAAAAAGCTACAGTGTATCCTATATTAAGTTTGAACTAAGTACAAAGATACAAACAACACGTAAAAAGGTGTGCAGCTGGTATGGGCTTCCAGGTAGAAACTGTGGAATGGAGAGAATGAGTTCAAGTGCTCATCAGAAGCATAGCATGGCCGCCCTATTAAATGACACAATTTATACTGTGAGGTGGTCCATTTACTCCAGTCATCCAATTCCACTTTATCTTAGACCAAAGCAGCCTCAGGTTGTAATTAAGAGTCTCAAAGAAAATAGAAATATATTCCTAACTATCTGCTATTAATCTAATTGTAACTTTTATTCACCCCCCATAATATTCCAAATACACTTCTCTATGACTGCACTCAACTGCTGACATACTGATACAGTGTCTGTATTTATGGATACATTCGTCTGTAAGTGCCTGGATTTGGATTTTGTAATTCCCTTTTTTATTGTTCCTCTCATTCTCTCCTCAGCTCTGTGATTCATGGTGACATATTTGCATTTACTTTTATTTGCTGTAGGACAGACTCAATTCAAGTGAAGAGCTTTACACCAAACAGAACCAACGACTTGATCACCTTTCTTTAGGTACAAGAACCTGTCAAAACCATTTTCAAAAAGAAAAACATTCACAATTGAAGATCGTGTTCTTCACATAATTTTGGTGCTCACGAAAACAAAAAAGCTGCAAATACTTTTTAACTTCTTGAAAATTTAATTTCATTAAAAAATAATGTTAGTAATGAATTCAGCAAACTAAAAAATATAATTGCCATAAATGGAATTATACACACCCCTTTTAAAAACAAGGGAAAAAATTGCAAATTATTCAAATTATAACAACACCTTGTGATGTAAAATGTATGATTCTTATTGTTATACTTTGCAATTCTCTGCAATGGCATCTTGTTTTGTGTGCACAACACCATTTTGTAGCAGCTGTTGTGATGACGTGATGACGTGACAAGAGGTCACTGGGGGTGGCTACCCCAGCCAGCAAAGTGGACAAGAATTACCAATAATGTGCTCCCCTTATGAAGATGTTCTTGGCTGTTATTAATGGAAATGAAATGACAAATCGTTCCAAAGGTACGGTACCTGTTTGAAGTCCCAGAGCATGTTGAAGCCTTTCTCCTTTGCTGTTTTGCAGTTATGTAAAGCTGGGGAGTTGGAATTCCCATGATCCACTAAACAGAGATTACTGTTGTATTTATGTGATTTTATTCCTCCAATATAAAACTCACCATTCCTATGATAGTATGTGTTCTGTAGGGAGAAATACAACAGTTAAAATCCATTTCTGAAAACCCAAAGGGCGTCAAATTATTTCATGTGAAAACAAGTCTTCCTTATACCTTAACTAATCCTAAAATCCTGTAATGGAATTGTCAGCATTGTCAGCTTGATGGCTCAGTCAAGATTTTAAGTAAGAAGTTTGTAATTGATTATATACGTGTCACTAAGCTTACAGCAATTGCATGGTGTGTAAGCAGAGCCCATTATTTGCATGAAAGGTACAATCACACATGCACACCAAACAACAGGAAAAAAGAAAAATCAGATTTATAAAACTTGGCCTACAGAAAAAAACTACACAATTACTTTTATAAACCATAATTACCTTGTAAATATGTGTATAGCAACATGCATTGAAATATCCATATATGCAGCATGCTAATCAGCCTCATACGTGTGCCACCACGACACTGCAGAACTTCACTGGCTGGTAGAGCAGCCTTGACATGACGCCATCAAGACTCTGCCACCTGCATTCACGCGTATCAGGACACTTTAGTGCCACTGCTTGATATCACCACCCCTCTGCATTCTGTAGGTCAGGTAAGGCACAAGACAGCAGTGTCCGAACAGGTAGCCACTATCACCAGGGCTCATTTAATGACGTGATTGCTGTTATAATGAACAGTAGGGGCCTTGTGAAACACCGAGGGTTTAGCTTACCAACAGCTCATCTGTCCAAGCTACTTTGCCTCTGAAAATAAAAGAATCACAGGCTGACCCAGGCCATGCTTATTGAACTAAATTTCTGCTGTCCCGTATAAGGGAACTTGATTTTGCTTTCATCCATACTTTGGCCTTGACGAGTCATGTTATATCCCAAAAATTCAATATTTGATCTGTGAAAGTCTTACTTTTCTGGCTTAGCAAACATTTGGTTATTTGGTTTTCTCACAATCATATGCAAGGAAAATACTCAGGATATCATCTTACTAGGACATCAACAGGCCCATCGGGTCAAGAAGGCATCATTAATAGAAGACTGAAATAAGACAGAGGCATTTTCCAAACCACAGTAACTACTCCCTGAAGAAGCACTGAAGGCCTCCTTCCACTCATCTCTTTCCTGTATTTGAATAAAATTACAGACACTCTGTGTCTAATTTAGTGAAAACAGTGGAACAAGTGACCTGACTGATAAGAGGTGGAGAGAGCGGATAATCAATCGGATTCACTCAGATCTTCTCAACTTGCTCCTAGTCTAAGGCCCAGTCCACGCTACTACATTTTCATTTAAAAAACGCAGATATTACTTTCCACTTTCACCTTTCATTCACACTACCCTGGTGTTTTCAACCCCTAAAAAACACAGAACTCCCCAGAGCCATCCATTTATGAAAATGCAGCCTTGGCGCTGTAGTGTTTATGGTCCATAAAACAGACTCTAATCACACTATTGGCTACTGTGCTTATTTGATGTCTTTCCCTGATTGGATGTCCTGTGCAAAAGGCAATTCATTTGTTTGCTGCTACACTTTTGTGATAAATCCTGAGGCCAGCAGCATTATCGCCCCAGGGCTGGTGAATGTCTGTCATATACAGAATGGCTTCAGTCATTTTAGTGTGTAGAGAAATACTTTTGTGAACAATGTGAAAATGCTACTGTGGACAGAGAGCATTGCTGTTTAAAACACCATTTTTAAATGAAAACATAATTATGTGGATGTTGACTAAGAGACCCATCTTTTTTTTCGATTTTAAATTAAATATTAACAATCTAGATAATTACAAACATGGCAGACAAAGCAACCCCAAAAACAGAGATCCATCCATCCATCCATCCATCCATCCATCCTCTTCCGCTTATCCGAGGTCGGGTCGCGGGGGCAGCAGCTTAAGCAGAGAGGCCCAGACTTCCCCTCCCCGCCACTTCTTCCAGCTCTTCCGGAGAATCCCATGCTCCCAGGCCAGCCGGGAGACATAGTCCCTCCAGCGTGTCCTGGGTCTTCCCCGGGGCCTCCTCCCGGTTGGACGTGCCCGGAACACCTCACCAGGGAGGCGTCCAGGAGGCATCCTGATCAGATGCCCGAGCCACCTCATCTGACTCCTCTCGATGCGGAGGAGCAGCGGCTCTACTCTGAGCCCCTCCCGGATGACTGAGCTTCTCACCCTATCTTTAAGGGAAAGCCCAGACACCCTGCGGAGGAAACTCATTTCAGCCGCTTGTATTCGCGATCTCGTTCTTTCGGTCACTACCCATAGCTCATGACCATAGGTGAGGGTAGGAGCGTAGATCGACTGGTAAATTGAGAGCCTTGCCTTACGGCTCAGCTCCTTTTTCACCACGACAGACCGATGCAGAGCCCGCATCACTGCGGACGCCGCACCGATCCGCCTGTCGATCTCACGCTCCATTCTTCCCTCACTCGTGAACAAGACCCCGAGATACTTGAACTCCTCCACTTGGGGCAGGATCTCCCCAACCCTGAGAGGGCACTCCACCCTTTCCGCTGAGGACCATGCTCTCGGATTTGGAGGTGCTGATTCTCATCCCAGCCGCTTCACACTCAGCTGCGAACCGATCCAGAGAGAGCTGAAGATCACGGCCTGATGAAGCAAACAGGACAACATCATCTGCAAAAGCAGTGACCCAATCCTGAGTCCACCAAACCGACCCCTTCAACACCCTGGTTGCGCTTAGAAATTCTGTCCATAAAAGTTATGAACAGAATCGGTGACAAAGGGCAGCCCTGGCGGAGTCCAACTCTCACTGGAAACGGGCTCGACTTACTGCCGCAATGCGGACCAAGCTCTGACACCGTTGTACAGAGACCAACAGCTCTTATCAGGGGTCCGTACCCCATACTCCCGAGCACCCCCACAGGATTCCCCGAGGGACACGGTCAATGCCTTTCCAAGTCCACAAAACACATGTAGACCGGTCGGGCAAACTCCCATGCACCCTCCAGGACTCTGCTAAGGGTGAAGAGCTGGTCCACTGTTCCCACCAGGACTAAAACCACACTGTTCCTCCTGAATCCGAGGTTCACTATCCGACGGACCCTCCTCTCCAGAACCCCCAATAGACTTTTCCAGGGAGGCTGAGGAGTGTGATCCCTCTATAGTTGGAACACACCCTCCGTCCCCTTTTAAAGAGGGGACCACCACCCCGGTCTGCCAATCCAGAGGCACTGTCCCGATGTCCATGCGATGTTGCAGAGACGTGTCAACCAAGACAGTCCTACAACATCCAGAGCCTTAAGGAACTCCGGCGATCTCATCCACCCCGGGCCCTGCCACCAAGGAGTTTTTGACCACCTCGGTGACTTCAGTCCCAGAGATGGGAGAGCCCACCTCAGAGTCCCCAGGCTCTGCTTCCTCATTGGAAGGCATGTTAGTGGGATTGAGGAGGTCTTCAAGTACTCCTCCCACCACCCACAACGCCCGAAGTCGAGGTCAGCAGCGCACCATCCCCACCATATACGGTGTTGACACTGCACTGCTTCCCTCCTGAGACGCCGGACGGTGGACCAGAATCTCCTCGGCCGTCCAAAGTCGCTCTCCATGGCCTCCAAACTCCTCCCATGCCCGAAGTTTTGCCTCAGCAACAACCGGCCGCTCCGCTTGGCCTGCCGGTACCTATCAGCTGCCTCCAGAGACCCACAGGACAAAAAGTCCTATAGGACTCTTCTTCAGCTTGACGGCATCCTCACCGCCGTGTCCACCAACGGGTTCGGGATTGCCGCCACGACAGGCACCACCACCTTGCGGCCACAGCCCCGTCAGCCGCCTCAACAATAGAGGCACGGAACATGGCCCATTCGACTCAATGTCCCCACCTCCCTCGGACGGGTTGAAGTTCTGCCGGAGGTGGGAGTTGAAGCTACTTCTGACAGGGGACTCTGCCAGCCGCTCCCAGCAGACCCTCACAACACGCTTGGGCCTACCAGGTCTGACCGCATCTTCCCCACCATCGGCCAACTCACCACCAGGTGGTGATCAGTTGACAGCGCCCTCTCTTCACCCGAAAGTGTCCAAGACATATGGCCGCAAGTCCACGACACACCACAAAGTCGATCATCGACCTGAGGCCTAGGGTGTCCTGGTGCCAAGTGCACATATGAACACCCTTATGCTTGAACATGGTGTTCGTATGGACAATCCATGACGAGCACAGAAGTCCAATAACAAAACACCGCCGGGTTCAGATCGGGGCCATTCCTCCCAATCACGCCCTTCCAGGTCTCACTGTCATTGCCCACGGAGCATTGAAGTCTCCCAGCAAAACGAGGGAATCCCCAGAAGGTATGCCCTCTAGCAACCCTCCAGAGACTCCAAAAGGGTGGATACTCCAAACTGCTGTTCGGGCGATACGCACAAACAACAGTCAGGACCCTTCCCCACCCGGCGGAGGGAGGCCACCCTCTCGCCCACCGGGTAAACCCCAATGCACAGGCTCCAAGTCGGGGCAATAAGTATGCCCACACCTGCTCGGCGCCTCACCGGGGCAACTCCAGAGTGGTAGAGAGTCCAGCCCCTCTCAAGGAGATTGGTTCCAGAGTCCAAGCTGTGCGCCGAGGTGAGTCCACTATATCTAGCCGAACCTCTCACCTCGCGCACTAGCTCAGGCTCCTTCCCTTCAGAGAGGTGACATTCCACGTCCCAAGAGCCAGTTTCTGTAGCCGAGGATCAGACCGCCAAGGTCCCCGCCTTCGGCCACCACCCAACTCACACTGCACCCAACCTCCTTGGCCCCTCCCATAGGTGGTGAGCCCATGGGGAGGAGGACCCACGTTACCTCTTCGGCTGTGCCCGCCGAGCCCCATGGGTGCAGGCCCGCCACCAGGCGCCGCCATCGAGCCCCACCTCCAGGCCTGGCTCCAGAGGGGGCCCGTGACCCAGGCCCGGCAAGGGAAAACGCTGTCCAAAGTTTTTTCTTCATTGGAGGTTTGTTGAACCGCTCTTTGTCTCATCCTCACCTAGGACCAGTTTGCCTTGGTGGTTCTACCAGGCATAAAGCCCCGGACAACATAGCTCCTAGGATCATTGGGACACGCAAACCCCTCCACCACGATAAGGTGACGGTTCAAGGAGGAGAAAAAAAAGACCCAAAAACAGAGATGAGGCAGGTAAAAAGGAAGAAATCACAAATTAAGACAACAAACACTGGCCATCCATCTCCCAGCCTAATGGACAACTAGATTGCTTCTTCTCAAAACCGGTGCCATTTGATCCTTTGATACGTGACACTGGCAGTCCAAATAACGTTTGTTAAAGACAGAGGATTTATAGACGTTTACAGAAAGTATTTCCGTGAGAGGCTAGCATTAGGTTGTAGTGACTATACCTGTTCTATGCGGAAGCGACTCTTGATACGGCTCATTTGTGTATTGTTTTTATGTCTTTTTTGGTCTTGTTTTTATTGACCTCGCTTTTTATTTTTTTATTATATTAAATGTTGATGGCAACGATTATTTATTGGGCCTGCCTGTGGAATTTGATTAACAACCTATGGCAGGTAAACGGACTTTATTCACATCCAGCACAGCCTCTCGGCGTTACCCCAGGAAGGCTTGCTTACTCACGTGATTACCTGCTGGAATTGAACCGCCGTCAATTAAGACCGATGGAAGTAACATTTCAAACAAATAACGTGCCCCCGGAGCTACTTCGGGGATATAATCGGAAGCAGATCCGAAAGAGAAGAGGCTCTAGAGGAGGGATACGGAACAGATTGAGGAGGAGAGGGAGTCGGCTACCTTTACCTGCCATCACCTTATCAAATGTTCGATCACTACGGAATAAGGAGGAGGAACTCAACACCGTAAGGACTGATCCGGACTATCAGCGCACAAGTCTCTTCTGTTTTACGAAGACGTGGCTTTCTGGAGACATGGACTTTCAGCTGGATGGGTTTAACATCATTCGATTTGACAGGGATACAGTAAGAACGCGGAAATCGGTTGGGGCAACGGGCTTTGCATGGCTGTCAACAGTAAGTGGGCAACAAATATTACAGTGAGAGAAACTGAGTGCTGCAAACACTATGAGCTAATGACTGTGTCCTTTAGGCCACATTATCTACCTAGAGAATTCTCAGAAATCACTGTAATCTTAGTGTATGTAACCGGGACCTGATTTTAACATAGCAGCTGAACATATTGCAGATTGTTACAACAAAGCTGTCAATCGGACTGGAGGGCAGCCCGTGTTTTTACTTGGTGATTTTAACAGATGTGACATCACCACACATTTACCACACTTGGAGCAATATGTAACAACCCCCACGAGGATGCAGAATATTCTGGATTTGTGTTTTGGAAACATCCTTACTGCATACATTTCAAAATCACACCCACCTCTTGGTCTCTCAGATCATAATGTCATTCTTTTATTGCCAAAGTACAGGTCACAGCTGAAGACTGGTAAACCCATTTTAAAAACCATTAAAGTCTGGAACAACGATGCAGCTGAAACTCTAAGGGGCTGTTTTGAGCTGACGGACTGGGATCTGTTTTTTGATGACTGTGGCAATGATTTTAATACCCTGTTGGAGTTATTAACTTCCTATATTGTATTTTGTGAAGACATGGTCACTCCCACTAAACAAATAATTATTCATCCAAATAATAAAAAGTGGGTTACTAAGGACATGAAAGACTGCTTGGTTCAGAAAAGGAAAGCATTCCTGATGGGTGATAAGATAAAAGTGAGGGAATTGGAAAAGGAGTTCAGAAGAAAGGCTAAATTAGCCAGGATAAATTATAAGGACAAGGTGGAGCAGAAACTAACCTCGGGAAACGCAAGGGAAGCATGGCAGGGTTTAAATATTATGATGGGCAAGGACCCCAAACCCACGATAATTGACTGCTTAGATCCTGCTTCCTTTGTGGAAAAATTAAACAACTTCTTTATCCGGTTTAATAGCCTAAGTACACCAATCACTTGGACTCCTGTAACTCCTGACTCCCCCCTTGAGACCTTAAATATTGATGAGCAGCTGGTGACTGCCATCTTGCATAAACTTAACCCTAATAAAGCCTCTGGCCCTGACAGGCTTGGAGGCAGAGTGTTAAAGGATTGTGATACTCAGCTAGGTGGGGTCATCACAAGACTGTTTCAACACCTTCTTGATTCCAGCTGTGTCCCAAGTCAGTGGAAGCAATCTACTATAATTCCGATTCCCAAGCAGGCATATGCCAAGGATCCAAAGGACTACAGGCCAGTAGCCCTAACATCTGTCTTGTGTAAATGTATGGAGAGAGTCCTGTGTGATTATCTCTCCAGCATGTTGCCGGACAAACTTGACCCACTCCAGTTTGCATATAAAGCAAAGCGTGGAGTGGAGGATGCATGTCTCACACTTTTAGATACTGTTACTAGACAAATGGATTCGGTACATCCACATACAAGGATTTTATTCATGGATTTATCCTCTGCTTTTAATACTGTTCAGATAGATATCCTGCTATACCGCCTCTCTGACTTTCAAGTACATCCCATGCTGATTTTATGGGTAAAACATTTTTTAACGGAAAGACCACAGCAGGTGTTTTTAAATTGTATAAGTTCTAGCACATCCGTTTTAAATGCAGACCTCCCTCAGGGATGTGTTCTATCTCCTCTTCTTTTCTCTGTCTACATAAACAATGTTTCCTGCAGCAGTGCAGCAATGACACTGTATAAATATGCTGATGACATGGCCCTGGTGGCCCATATGACTGATACCTGTGCCCTCTCTGCATATCAGCAGGAGGCCCAGAGACTGGTTCAGTTATTGGCAGAAAACTCACTGGAGTTAAATGTTTCTAAAACTAAGGAACTGTGTTGTGGCCCCAAAGGACGGGCTCCATCACCGCTGTTCCAGCCACTTAGTATCCAGGGTCAGTTGGTGGAGCAGGTTCAGACTTTTAAATACCTCGGGACAGAGATTGACACCTGTCTGTCTTTCATGCAGCATGCAGATGCTGCATATAAGAAGGCACAGCAGCGCCTCCATCTACTAAGGCAACTTAGAGCCTTTCATGTTAGCAAGGAGGTTTTAACACTGGTTTACAGATCACTCATTGAATCTGTTCTCACTTTTAATTACTCATCTTGGTACAACTTATTAACCGTTAAACACAGAACAAAACTGTGTCGTGTAGTTAACCAGGCTTCCAAAATAATTGGATCACCTCAAACTCCCCTTTCTGAACCGCACAACCGTGCACTGTTGAGGAAGGCAACCATGATTGTGAAGGATGTCTCTCACCCTCTTTTTATGTTCTTTAGATTGCTGCCATTAGGCAGGGGGTATAAAACCCCATTGGCGCGGAAGAATGCATACAAGAAATCTTTTGTACCCTCAGCAGTATCTGTTCTGAATCAGATGAAGTAGGTTTTCTTTTTATTATGGTTTGCTTATATTTGTATTTTTATGGTCTGTTTGTCTCATGAGCGTGTCAAAAGGGAAATTTCTGTGACCCCTTTGGGGCACAGACAATAAAGTCTTATCTATCTATCTATTTCTACTGGAGAAAAATGAGAATTAGAGGAGAAAATTAAGAGAAAGAAAGAAAAGAAAACCTGGACCTCATTAATCAGAATCATTCCAAACTTGACCTGCCCAGGATGGAAATGAGATGAGTTTACATGAATACAAACAGCAGGATTCTGGAAAATGGGGGTCTGATTGTGCCAAACCCGAGAAGAACTTTTAAACAAATCTGGAGAACAGAAATAAAAGCTTTAATGTTCTGAGAAAATTTGATATAATTTTAATAACTGCTATAGATTCACCTTAAATTCTGTATCTTTACTGACTTGAACCTTCTATCTTTTAAATCATTCTTTAGAATCTTTAACAAGCAGATGGTTATAAATACTTTATTTGTAAATTAATAGAGAAATCCTTGTTAATTTGACGTGAAGTGAGGCCTTTAAAGTTTGGGGTGCATGTGAATTCAAAGAAAAGACCTCTGCGGACTGAACGCCAGTCTGTGCTCAGACTTGGAAATATCGCCTTTATTTTCTGCAGAAGTATTTTCAATAAGCCTCATTTCAAATACTTTTCCTACCTTTGCTACCATCAGTTTTACTGTGTTTTATTAATGAGGCCTTATAATAATATTCATGTTATACCGTTTGATTGGGTCATTAAGAGCACCTGGACGGGGATGCCTGTAATGATAAAAGCAGCATGGTGAGTGGGCACCTGCTTTGGTGATTGGCACAGGTGTAGCTTAACCGTTTGTGGTCCACTTATGCTGAGCCAGCAAGTCTCTTTACTTAAAGGAGACGTGCAGATAAGGCTGTACATGTAGGGCGCTATAAAGCAGCTATATTAGGGAAAAAGACCACAGCAGTACTCAGCAAATGGAATGCATTAGCAGGCAGTGTGGCTACCTTCAGATCTCAAACCGAGTTATTCATGGAGACTGGCCACCTGTGTTGGGATGAATGGCCTGCATTGGCCAACACTTTTCTTGTGCTCTTATGGACAGTCCAAGACAGACTGCGATGAATATTGAGCTTAAACCAGGGTGCTCATGCTTGTCTACTTGCTTATGTTGGCTATCATCATTAATAATAATTCACAGAACTTACTCAATTTAATATTCAATGAAACAAAGTTCACATTTCCCTTGCCCTTAATAGTCTCACCTGTTGGGTATAGTAATGACATCCATAGATTATCGGTACACTTCCTGAAACTGCTCCTTGATCAACACAAAGTTCTTCTTCCAGAGTGTTCTTGAGCTGCAGGTCACAAAGTACGGAAGATAAAAATCATGTTCTGTGACAAAGATACAGCTACAAGTTAAGAGTTCAAATCATATACGGTGATCATTTCGTCATTCACAGGGGCTCAAGTCAGCGTTCTCATTTCACTTTTGTTTCAGCAAATCACATCCTCCCGCATCTGACCCACGTCAGGTCTCACTGCAGTGGAGCCTTTTTAAAATGCCAGAATCAGATAACGGCACTCCTAGAAATGGTTGGTTGGATTAAACCTCTGAAATCTGAACATTTAAAAAGTGAAACCATTAATGAGTTATTATCTTACACTCATATTTTCTTAAGGTTTTTTGAAGTGCTTGCTCAGGCTTTCAATGTGATATGATTCACAGAAGTCAAGTCAACTTTATTTATAAAGCACTTTACATACAATAGCCGCTGACCAAAGTGCTGTACATAAACTAAATAAATTTAAACAAAACAAAGTAATAACTCAATCAATAAAACACAATAATAATTAATTACAACGTAATAAAAACAACTAAACACATTTAAAACAAATAACATCAAGTGCTCACACAGAATCAAACGGCAAACCAAAAAGATAGGTCTTAAGCGCAGACTTAAAGATGGGCAGTGAGGAGGCCTGTCTAATGCAGATCGTCAATGAATTCCAGAGCCTTGGAGCCACAACAGGAAAAGCCCTAAACCCCTGAGCTTTCGCGGAGTCCTGGGCACATCCAGAAACAGCTGACCAGCTGATCTGAGCATATGCAGCAGCTCGGCGAGGTAGGGCGGAGTGCGCCATTTAAAGACTTCAAACCAAATAAAAGAATCTTAAAATGAACTCTAAACGGAACAGGCAGCCAGTGCAGTGAGGATAATACAGGTGTAATACGCTCATTCTTTCGTGTGCCAGTTAGAAGATGTGCAGCAGCATTTTGCACCAGCTGGAGCCAAGACAGGGTAGACTGGCTAACACCAACATACAATGAATTACAATAGTCCAACCGAGTTGTAATAAAGGCATGGATTACTGTTGTGAATTGATCTTTAGAAAGAATGTTTTTTATCTTTGCCAAACGTCTCAGCTGAAAAAACAAGATTTTGACAGAAATTGCCTTCGGTTTCCTTTAGGGTCTCAACAGGACGTCCTAGAACGTTCTCAACAGCAAGGCGATGATGTAAAGATCTGAAAACCACCCACATTACCTGAGAAGAAGTTCACTGGATCGTGGACGGGCAGCTGTCAAACCTCATGCCATTGAACACCGCTGGCATTTCTGAAACTTAAAGGCATCCTGCAAGTGTGATATGCAGAAGCAGAATAAAACTATTTAATCAGCACCTGGCAGCACTTAAGTTTTATAAATGGACTTGTCTAACCTGCTTAAAAATGAATATGTGCGATGGTTTATCTCAAAGAAACAAGCATCTACTGAACAAGACAAGTGTATTTGAATCAAATAAATGTTTGCAGCACATGGCATTCTGAGTGTTTCTGCAATTTACGAGGGTCTGTGAATTTCATGGCAGATGAACTGTATGGTAGTGTACTACATTTCATGTTTTTATGTCTGTTATCTCGTCTTTAACTCTTAATAACCATCATCATATAGATTAATCCTGATCTTAATTTAGACCCAACAGATAATAGAATATCAGCTCAACTACAATGACCACATTGGCACAGAATTGTTCATAATGTGATTGTAGTATCAATTCACACTTGGCCTCAACAGATTAAGCCTTTTGCACATCTTTTGAGTTCACTTGAATGCCAAGGGCCTCATGTACAAAATGTGATTACGCTCAGAAATGTGAATTAGCCATTCCTTAGGCAAAATGTGAGATTTCTAAAACACAAAAACTTGGTGTTGTGGAAAATGGCCCGGACACAGACAGGCAGACATTGTATTCAGCACCACCACACGTTTATTTACAAGTCTACTATTTACAATTGGGCATATAACCCACAGACTCCCCCAAAGTCTAGGCCTCTCTATCCAATGCCTTCTTCTTTGTCTTTGACTGCCTCCACTCCTCTCCTCATGAGCTCTGTCCTCTTCCACCATACTCCAGCCATTGAATGGTGGGAGGCAGCCCCTTTTTTCCACCCGACTCCAGCCATTGAATGGTGGGAGGCAGCCCCTTTTATTCCCATCCGGACGTGCTCCAGGTGCCTCCTGATTATCTTCCGCCGGCACTCCCCAGTGTGGCAGAAGTACCGGCAGCGCACCCGGAAGCACTCTGGGTGTCCCTGGTCTTCTTCCCCCCAGCACTTCCAGGTGTGGCAGAGGTGCTGAGGGCCAGGGCTCCTCAGGCATTGGGGCGCCCCCTGGCAGTGACCACGGGCCACTATAGGGTTGAGCTTCCAAGCTCTGTTCCCGTGGTCCCCAAAGCCACCAGGGCGGTCGCCCTCTCATGGTCTGGGGGAGGCATAAGCTCTCCTCTGGTCCTCTGGGGCGTCCCAGCTGGGTACCACCCTCAGCCACCTGTGACAGTGTGAAAATTGGCTTAAGATAAGAGTAACTTTTTGGTGCTGGTGTTGTGGTGACTGCAGGCAGTAAGACAATGAAGTGAACAGAAGATCTTGTTTCAATGACATGTCTTGAACTGATTTTATCACAGTTACTGGACATGTTCTCTCAGTATGGCGGTCTTCAGTGTTGGTAATAATTAGTGTGTAGCCTGTCGATAGCTTCTATAAAAGGGTGTGCTGTATCTTGTAAGACATAAGTCACAATGGCAGCGTTACCCAGAAGCCAGCCTTCACACACAGCACGACCCCGAAGGCTGCCTTCCACTCTATTATTTAATACAATGAAGGAATTGTGGGTTGTCACGCACGCGCGCATGGGAGGCAGCTAAAGTGCTTAAATGAAGGCAGTTCTGAGGCATGCCAGGATGTGGCAGAGTGCACTTACTCTTTTTCTCACTTCCCTGTAGACCAAACCCGGGAGGCTCCACCTGGCTCTCTTGACATCACTTCTGGGACCGAACCAATGGAAACAGACCTTACCAGCTCCGGCCCCCCTGATGTCACATCCGGGCCTGATCCAATGAATAATGAACGCGTGCCCGATCCTTATGACCTCACTTCCTGTCTTCCCCTTTAAAAGCCTACCTTTTCCCTTCTCCTGCAGTCTGGTTTTAGACTCTGTTGTATGCACTTCAGTGCCAGTGCTTTGAAAACGACTTTTGCAGCCAGGATACCAAATTATATGGGTGGTTGCCCCAAACCTTTATCTGTCTTTGTCTTGTTTTATTACAGGGTTCAATCAGTCCAATAGTCAGATATAGCTGAGCATCACATATTAGTTGAATTAAATTTGAATGAAAGTGCCTTCTGTTTGCAAAGATAAATTTGTTCTGTGATGGAGCCTTTATTGTATTGTGTTCAGTCATCTTCAGCAACTACATTAGGAAGAGCAGCAATCAGTGCAAGTTGCCTTTTAATGTCAGTCTGCTCACCCTACGCAAGGAGACTGGATGTATCTGGGCAGCAACTTCATTATAGCATCGCATACATGTTGGCATGGAATGGGTCAGAGATGACTGCGAGGTTCCTGACCACTCAGCCAGTTCACCCTAAAACGTGCCTGTCGCCAAATATGCCTACAGTTGTTAAAACCTGTAAAGCAGCAGGCAGTCACCTGATTTCTGCAAGATGACCTCTGCATTACAGGCTCCAAGTCAGCTTACAACTCCAGAGGGAAAGCTCTGGAAAGTCTAAACCGGCTTATAAGGCGGTCATCGTCATGGGCCAAGAAGCCACCATGATTGCCAACAACTTGCTCATTCCGTAGCCTGCCATTGGTGATATCTTTTGAAAGAGCCATTGCTAGTCATGTTGTACAACACACAGCACAACTTCGATAATCTCTTTCAGGTGATAGTGGATACCCCCCTCAAAGCCTGGCTCCTCACACCACACAACAACCCACAAACACCACAAGAAAGAAGATACAATGAAAGGCTCTCCCAGACTGGCTGGTGATAGAAAAGATGATTGGTTCATTAAAAGGAAGATGGTGGTGGTTGAAGTTAGGCTGCTGTGCAGCTCCACACAGTTTTGCCGCATTGTGATGTCTTGAGCTGTACCACAAAACGCAGCGCAGAAACACGGACTCTGCCACCTCAGACAGGTCAAGGCGAGTGCATGGATGACCCAGACCCCGTCCCTCAGGGCGTCAACGCAATGGCAATTCAAAGATGTTTAGATGTTGGGATGTTGAATGTAGATAGACTTGTATGGATTGAAACACTGACATTTAATGTGGGAAGAAAACAGTGTATCCAGAGGCAAAAGTGACAGAAAAGACAAAGAGCATGCAGTTGTGACAATGACGATGACCTGAGTGGAAATCACATTCAGGTGCCTGGTACTGGAAGAAAGCAGCATGAAGTGCTAACCAATTATGTCATTAAGATCAATGGAAAATCATTATATGTAGAGGCACTAGAAGTTAGATAAAATGCCAGTCATAAAATACTGTATGTGACAATGAGCATCAACTTGTCATTACATTGTGTCTTTCCGGTTTGCTATTGTCAAAGGAGTGTTGCCCATAGCCTGTGATACATTTTATGCCAGTCATTCTGAGTCATTCTGACTACATTTACAACTTGCCTGAAGTATAAAATAAAAAGGAGAGATTTTTATTGTTTGTAAATAAGAGAATCAATTTAAGAATTGCAGCTTATTTCATTGCTTTTTTACATCAAGTTTTAGTTTTGTCGCATTTGAGCTTTAAAGTTGACTGCCAGAGCCTGACTATTTTCTGCTTTCTCTGCTTCATTTCAGAGTTTCATTTACCTCTGTATAGTGCCTTTCATATCTATCTATCTATCTATCTATCTATCTATCTATCTATCTATTATATAGTGCCTTTCACTCTATCTATCTATCTATCTATCTATTATATAGTGCCTTTCACTCTATCTATCTATCTATCTATCTATCTATCTATCTATTATATAGTGCCTTTCACTCTATCTATCTATCTATCTTCTAGTCTAGCATTGTGCTGGGGAGAACTTCAGAAACACAAAACTCAATGCAATGGTGTGGACTGACTCACACACACCCCTTAACTCATGCACCATTGATTCTTGTGTTTTTGAGTTCATCCATATCACCAGAATCACCAAAATCTTGACGTTTCCCTTTTACTACTACTACTACTACTATTATTATTCATATACTAGTATACCTTTGCAATGCTCCCATTAATAATTCACATTACTGTGCACAAGGTAGAACATAGATCTTTTGCAAATTGAGATTAAGTAATGTAATTTATGTTTAATGAAACAAATACATACAAACATGTTTTCTTCCTTTATTATTATTATTATTGCTAAAATAAAATTCTTAAGTCATATTTCTGTATTTAGCAATTAATCAGCAAAGGAAGGTGAAAGGACTTAACTCTTGACTTGTCATTTTAAATTGAACTCAATTGATTTGAACAACTTTTATTGTCATTACATTGAGAACAATACAACAAAATTTAAAACATTTAATATTTTGGTACTCTGAACTCATTGCAATAAAAATGACTTGACTGCACAATAGCAAATACTCATCTCTGCATGTGAACTGCTGTTTGAGAACTGAAAATGACTTACAACTCCATATGCAAGAAGATCTTCCCACAGATCAAGCTGAGGGTACACATTATCCAGATACCATTTGAAAGGCTTGCACTGCAGCTTTTCTCTGAGCTTCTTTCTTTCTGAAATGTCACCAATGTCAAGACCGTGATCCTAAATAAATTCAGATTAAATGATGTTTTAGAAGAAAAGGAAAATATTAATATTGCATTTCCAGCTAAGGTGTTGTCTCTATCAGTATCTCTTTAAAATAAATTCGGAGCTTTGTATGAATTTTGGAATTTTTAGATCCTTATTTGATCACTTGAGGTCAAAGAGAAATTAGAGCCTGTTCTGGAAGCAGCATATAATGGACAAGAATCATCCCCGCATGGGGCGCCAGACCACTGCATTGCATCCACAGCTGGTAATTTTAGAATCATCAAAAACCTCAGCGTAATCGTAGTGCCACCAAGAACCAACATATACTGTATGTCTGTATTCCATTATAACCCGTTAAGAGCTAAAGGTTCTTTTGAAATGAAAAATATCTGGTTTAGCAATTACTTTTTAAAAGCCTATTATTTTTAACTCCCCTTGAATGCTGATGTGGCTCATGTCACAGTCCAGTGACATCAGGTGCCATTTCCCATGGTGCCACAGGAGCAGCCAGTGAGAAGGAGGCTGTCCACAATTTCAGAATGCGGTCAGCTTAGAGTGGACAAACAACCTCACGTCATTAGACTTTGAGAAGACCAGAGTCTCTTCAGTCGTGGTCACACTTTACTTTAGGCAGCTATTCTAAACCAGCTATGAGCAGCCTGGACCTGCAAATTAACTACGCTGCTAACACTAGTTAATTATCACAAAACATAGCAACACATCAAATGTTTACAGTCATTTTTGTTTTACAGCATATTAAAAATGCATGCGATTTTTTGTGACACACTATTCAGAACAGATACCTAAACTAACATTGGGGAGAATGTTCAAAACTAAATCATCTATCTAATCACAAGCTCCATATCAATCAAACAAACTGTGCTAAACAGAACACTCTTCACAAACCACCATGTGAAACTCAAAAGCAACACCTTTACAAGTGCATTGGTTTTGCAAATCATACCTTCAAATGTTTAGAATAAATGTATTAATAATCAGGAAAATTAGACTATTTCTGGAAAAAGAAACCAACCAAAACAGTCACAACCGAAAGGAGCAGATGAGACTGGGTGATTTCATGCTGGTGAAAATGGAGAGCGAAATGCCCAGCAGATAAAACATCCTGGCTTTGAAGAAGTCAGGGGTCTGAAATTTCATACAGTGAGATTGTCAAAGATGGTCCCTACACTGATTATTTTAATACCCCTAACTATCAGTCCTTTTTTACATTTATTTTATTGTGAAGCTTGCATGCAAAGCACTGTGGGCCATCATCTTAATAGGTGAGACACAAAAAGCCAAACGTTATGTAACTTGCTAGACTGAGAATGGCTACTGTTGCTATAAAAACATGGCCACCATCATGAAACGCAAGCATTACAATAGCAGAGATTACTATACAAAGCCGCTCCTGGATGATAAAACTGTTATACTGTAAGTAGGAGCTGGTGATATGACAAAAATTCATATCATGGTATATTGTAAAATTCTGCCAGTTGACGCTTGTGTAATGCATTTGTATACTGTACATTTCCCAGACTGGTCTCCTCTGCTCTCCCTCCTCCTGACCATTTCTGCTCTCTCTACACCAACACTGCCTCAGACACCCTTTGTCCACTCTGTCCTCCTGTCTTCATGACGTTTGTCGAAACAATCTACTGATTGTAAATTATTACTTATTACATCTTTTCACTTGTGGCAATCAACTTATGTTACCTGCTGAATAAATGGGCCCAGGCCTAATGTTACTCAATTATGTTTACCTCTTTTGTAAGTCACTTTGGATAAAAGCGTCTTTTAAGCAAATACATGTTAATGTATTTCTACGTTTGCACTTATTTTTAACATACCAATGTTTTTTTTTAATGTATGTGAAAAGAAGAATTTCAGTTTACATTACAGATGAACAAAAATTGTTGGAGATGGGTTTAACGGTGTGGATTTAAATGCTACACACACACACGATGGTTCTCCGACACTCCTTTGTGGCACAGGTCTGCTAATATCAAACATATAATTTAATATCCATCCATCCATTAGCCAACCCGCTATATCCTAATTACAGGGTCACGGGGGTCCGCTGGAGCTAATTCCAGCTAATACAGGGTGCAAGGCAGGAAACGGACCCTGGGCAGGGCGGCAGCCCACCGCAGGGCGCGCACACACACATATAATATAATATAATATAATATAATATAATATAATATAATATAATATAATATAATATAACTAGCTGTAAAAAGCCCATGGTCCAAAAAAACTATTGAAATTGTCTGAAAAATTTAAAATGTGGAGATGACAGGTAATTGAAGGGAACTACTCTGGGCGTCTCTGTCCTAGGAGGATTTGTTTTGCTGACGCGTTCGTCTTGCTTGTGCATTAGCGACGGGAGGAAAAGTAAAAGGGATACCGTTTTGCCGATGTTAGCAGCTCAGCGACTTTGTCTTTCTTTGAAGGTTTCATTTTGCTGACGTGCTCACCTCGCTTATGTATTAGCGGCTAAGCGAGTTTTCTGTTTCCTCAGAGATGGAGCCCTCACCCCAACTCCACCTCTCACTTCCTGGCTGGACAGACACACACACTTCCATGCGTAGACGTTTATATATATACTTCCCCCCCGCCAGCGGCCACCTCTACAAAACCCCTCTTAAACGGTGATACAATGGGAAACAAATACATTTTTTTAACTCCTCTTTGCTCGAGCAGCTGCTGGTGTGCTGCTGCTGCCCTCACGTGTGATTTGTGTTTCGTTTGCCTACCCTTTCCCCCCCCCAGCAGTGGGCACTGTTGTGAAGAGGGTGGCTGAGCGCACCCCAAGGAGACGCAGTCGCTCCTCTGAAACCCCCTCTTAAACGGTGATACAATGGGAAACAAGTAACATTTGTTTTTTTCACCGCCTCTTTGCTCGAGAAGCTGTTGGCTTGCTGCTGCTGCTGCTGCGTGATCTGCATTTCATGCGGAGATGCGAACATTTTAAAGTCTGTACAGCACCTGAATATTCAATCTGTTTTCGTTGTTCCGTTATTTCCCTGAGTAATATTTTCAGATTGCTTGCGCTAATGCGATCTTTACTCTCATTTTTGGAGACTTTTGAATTTTCCTACTTCCATTATCTCTAACCTGCTCTGAATGTGTATCACGGGACTTGCTTCTGAAGGTAGTAAGTATGACGTGACTTGTACGTCTCGCGGGAAGTGAAAGTGTCTCTCTGTTTCTCTTCAAAAGATCACGTCTTGTCCCTGGGAAAAAGTCTCGCCTTGTCACAGGTTTTTTTTTATAACAGATAGATATATAATATAATATAATATAATATAATATAATATAATATAATATAATATAATATAATATAATATAATATAATATAATATAATATAATGAGAGTTTTGAGCCCCCATTACCGTAGAAAGGGCACTTGACTACCCCCAACTGTGCTATGTACTGAAAAAGGCAGGAAGTGGTTGTCTTCTGTCACTGCAACTGCAAGTTCGCAGGCTTGCCGTATAACTTGTCTGTCACCTGATGGCTGATGTGGACAACACACTGGCTGTGTGCTCATTTTTCTGTCATCTCTCCTCCAGAATGAACCTGTTTGGTGAACCTGGTGAAGGAGGCTATGTGTTCTTTTTAATCTGAAGAAGAGAGTTCATTTATACAGTACAGTATATTGTATACATATTCTGGGAACCCACATCTCAGAAAACCTTTCCTGGTCTGAGAACACCACAGGAATGGTCCAGAAAGTGCAACAGAGACTGCACTATACTGAAAACTATTGGTGGCTTTTTATTGTTCAGCCATCGAGAGCATCTTTTTTGGTTGTCATTTTTTACAATGACAATAACAGCTTTCTATTTTTCTCTTTCATACAAGACGACTGACAACGTCACTGCTGCTTGCTGTGTTTGTGTGCACTGAAGTGAAACTCCCGTATGGAGTATTGAGAAATGTTCCTGTTTGGCTAACAATAAAGCTGATTTCTTCAGAAACCTGGACTCGCCTCCTTCTCCAGACATCACTATATGGTATACTGTATCTGAGTTCCATTTCTTACATAGTAAAACACATCTGGATGCTTCACAAATGTACGCAGGGTAAGGAGAAATTAATAAATGCTTGAAAATGATTTGCCTGCCCAGAGTGTCTTCATTTCTAGGCACTTGTTTGTTTCCTGTCTGTCTCTGTCGCACATTCACAGCAATTCGCCCAGCTTGTCTGTGCTTTACTTGTAAAAAAGATTTTTGCAATGAATTCTAATGTTGGGGCGGCACGGTGGCGCAGTGGTAGCGCTGCTGCCTCGCAGTTAGGAGACCCGGGTTCACTTCCCGGGTCCTCCCTGCGTGGAGTTTGCATGTTCTCCCCGTGTCTGCGTGGGTTTCCTCTGGGCGCTCCGGTTTCCTCCCACAATCCAAAGACATGCAGGTTAGGTGGATTGGCGATTCTAAATTGGCCCTAGTGTGTGCTTGGTGTGTGGGTGTGTTTGTGTGTGTCCTGCGGTGGGTTGGCACCCTGCCTGGGATTGGTTCCTGCCTTGTGCCCTGTGTTGGCTGGGATTGGCTCCAGCAGACCCCCGTGACCCTATTCGGATTCAGCGGGTTAGGTAATGAATGGATGGATTCTAATGTTGTAAATAATCTTGGATGAATGTATCAAACAAAACATAAATTAATCAAAAAATAAGTCCTAGTAACAGAGAATTCAATAATACAAATATCAGGATATTGAACCATTTTCTTCACTTATTGAACCCCACTTTTATTGTCTGTTGGAAAAGGGAACGCGTCTTAGATAATAATCATCTGATCCACACGCTCAGAGAGATGACATCATGAGTGGGTTTGGATGATCCAGCAGTGTCAGAGCCTTTCTCAGACTGTAAAGCACATCTCTCAAAGCACAGCTCTCATCTTTCAAAACAGACGAGTGCTTATATGATGGATACAAGTGATTGATTTTTGTTAGGTGGTTAAGTCCGTCTCTCAAACATTTTGTCAAGAAAAATATTTTGGGGGCTATTTACCACAGTATTAAATTACTTGGCAACTATAGCTATTTCATTTTTGTAAAGAGGAAAAATATTTTAAAATGCACAACTGCTTCTCAAAGGAAAAATTGTCTCTAAAACGTCTTACCTTAATTGGGAGATTCCAGGCAACAAGTACATTTCTTTTATATTCATCCATCCAAACCTCGGCCACCCTCAGGGCATTTCTCTTCATTGTGATGCTCAGGTCTGGGAGATACGGCTTGTGTGCCCTCTCGATGTGGGCAATGCGGGTACAGGGGACCACCTCCACGCTGCCCCCACACAGCCAGACCTGCATCAGCACAGCAAATGGCAAGAAAAAAAACAGCGATCAGGTTTGTTCGCGTATTTCAGTTTTCTGCTTTATTCAACAATTTATTTCATCTTTGCTGTGGTGCCGACATTTTCACTTTACTTAGATTTCAGGATAACATGCAAGTGAGCGAGCGAGTCATCGAGTCGGAAAATTTACTGTAAGGCTAAATAATTGAAACCTTTTTGTTTTGTCAGCTGCTGGAATAGGGCAGCAGACTAAATTAAAGATTAGATTCATGATATTAATGCAAAAATAGTGAACACAAGAAATGCAACGCTCTTATGTGACAAGCCAATTGTATCAGGATGAGTTAAAAGGATCTCAAAGCACAAAGACAATTGCATAAAACAATGAAAAATGACTGCAGCAACAGTCTTACTATTTTATTGATAATTTATGATTTTTAATTGCATATTAAATAAAATGTTTATAGACTGCTAATTATTAGTTTATCATGTACACCAAAATTAAAGTGTAACTGCCTACAGATATTTATCATAAATTACAGCTCTCTTTACACGATACAAATATATCCCATAATCTGTGAATTTAAAGATATACTTACATATATTTTTAAATCACTTGGCTTTTTTTTTAAGATAAATTAAGAATATGTTCAAGCATCTAATCCACTTTAATGTAAGGTGCCGTTGAGGTAAAATAAGAGAAACATTCAGATCCTCTATAAGCTGTGTTCTTCTCTACAGTATACGTGTTAATAGTTTATATGTTGCTTCAAAGAGTGGGAAGTAAAATGTGCCCAGAGGAATCAAACGAGGGGCTTCTCCCACCAAAACAGCACAATTTTATTTACTGTAGAGCAGCAATTTAGGAGCCCTGAAGTGTTTAGTGCCTCGCGGCACCATCAGTAGGGGGCAGACTTGCGCTTTTGTTTCTCACTGTAGTTATTGTGCCCCACGAGGGTTGCTGCCTAAGCGTTTTTCTGAAATGCAGCATACGTGCGATGCTTTGAGCCTACATACCTACACAGTGGCATCGGCTCGGAAGCCTCCACAAGTTAAATGTGTCTGTAATTGATGTGAAAACATCTAGATGTTGTTTAAGGATATCTATAAATAAAGCAGGCTGTATTCTTTAAAGGTATCTTTTTTGAAAATCAAAGATATCCAGAAGAGCATTTGTTCATTCCTTTTTTTCAGGCATAAAAGTTGAAATATGAAGTTGTGGGATAAAAGACTATCATGTAGATAATGTAGACAACGAAGTCTCAACTTCTTATGACATGATAATAAGCTAACATTAACAACTACCTTCTAAGTGATAACAAACTGCAACCCAGCTTGTTTGAAAACGGGGGGCTGTCAGTTGACCACAAAGGATTAGTTAGGTGATAAACCCTAAATATACAGGATATCAAATCTACACAGTCCAGCACACACAAGTGCTTACCTCCATGCGACACATGCCACTGTATTTATCACACATTTTATTCAAATAAACCCTTTATATTAAGTCTTTGTGCTTTAATGGCCACTCTAAGGTATCCTTAACTTTCCTAGGAGACCTGACTTTGTAAATACAATTATATGCTCTAACAGTCATGTAACATTATTTAAGGAAGCGCAAGTTCACTTTGCATTGTCTGGGCGACACACTGCCATGTTATAAGTAATGGTGAAGGCCTCTCTATGGCGTTTACTTGCATGTTGCTAAGAAAACCCAAATGTCTTGCGTGGTGAAGCACAATGATTTGTTGTGGCTGAACTCGGCTAACCATTCAAATATTCGCGGTGTGCATTCGTATTTCTTACAGTTAGTGGCACTCAAATGTAGACACTCCATCACAGTAGCCAGATTTAAAGATGTCTTTATTTTATTTAAGTATACTGTATTATTAAATGTACATGCAGTTTTTAAAGATATTTGTAAGAGTTCAAATCATGTACAGTAAAAATGATAAAGTTATCTTTCAGCATCTTTTGAAAAAGCCAATTTGACACTGAAACTCAAGTTTAAGATCACATTTACTGTCAAGTGTAATTCTAACTTGGATTTCCACCTTAGGCGAATGCCCTTGTCTGCCCTCTTGCATGCTGGGTGACTCTTATCAAATATGGCCTCCCACTCCCTCCCATTGCCCCCCTCATTCCCCCAGATAGTGGGCACCACACAGAACAGGAACTGCTGTTGTATCCTCAGCCTTCTTACTTTGGCACATAAAGGACTTTTCCTTTTGGCCATGTGGTTCTCTTACTTTTTTGACAGTCTGGTGCCCAATGCCATATTTTCGCAGCTTACCCGTTCTGGAAGGCCTGTGTTAAGATAAAACGCACACAAACCCAGAGGGAACACGAAAATGTCAGTCAGAATGCACTTTGAGACCTGGGGCTCATACACTTTGTGGCATCAGCTTTACATGCATTAACTCGGGGACCCTCTGCAATGGGGGTCCACTAAGATTGTTAAAGATTTTGATGCTTTACTTGGATATTCAGGGGTTTTGTAAAAACAAAAGATAAATTATTAAAAAAACAGCAATGGGGATCTCAAAGCATGAAACAATCTCTCTGTAAAGTGAATGTGGCTTGACTTACTCGAATTCCCAGCTCCACATTTTCTCCACCATAGATTTTCATTCCATCATCCAGAGCACCAATTTCTCCAAAAAATAATCTGTCTGCAAAGAGAATGCCCATAATAGAAGGAGACCTGCAGACAATCGAATATCACACCACATTAAACATTTTTTAAATGATGCCAGAAGACATGCAGAGATTTTCATTCATCTGTCCATCATTCCTTTTTCTGGACCAGTGTTTCCCAGCACAGGGTCCCAAGGAGCTGAAGACTCTCCAGGCAGCATTCGTGATGGGATCACCAGACCTTCATGGACCTGAATAGTAGTCACAGCCACAGAGGGTCACTTTAGTGCTGCCCACTGAGCTAACAAGCGTGTCTTTAGAATGTGAGTGTGCCCAGAGACGCTCCAAGCAGACATGGGTGCCAAGTAAACAGCTGCCCACCCAGAGTGGGCTTCACACCCGGGCACCCTGGAGCTATGATGGTGCTGCTGCAGTAGCTGTGCCACTCTGCTGCTAAGCCCATCAATCACTAATACAATGCAGGCCTTCCTTATTCAGCAATTTTCTCTTGTTTAATACATTTGTTTATCTATTAGTTCTTTCCAGAAATGCTAATTGCTGTTTTTGCAAACTACTTAAACTTTATTTTGCCATTAAGTATTTGAATGCTTTCAAATAGAATGGTTTATTTTGTGTATTTAGTTCCTTGTACTTGTTTTTGTACTTCATTTATTATCCAATCTAAAGTCAAGAAAAAAAACATTCATTTTAGGCCAGGGGTCGCCAACTCCGGTCCTGGAGGACCACCGTGGCTGCAGCTTTTCATTCAAACCCTTTTCTTAATGCGGGACCTGCTTTCGCTGCGTTTTAATTGACTTGCTTCTAAAGACTCAGACCCCTTAATTGTTTCCTTTTCATTAATTAGCAGCCAAACTATAACGAGATACAAAATGAGCCAAAACGTGACTAGCAAACTGAGACCATCAGAGAATAAAGGTGAGGGTCTCAGGAATGTCAATCTGCTCCGCTCCCCAAAACTTTTGAACAGTTGCTCTTAGGGAGAGGAAATCGACAATTTCAGAAATGTCTGTTAATACACCATGAGAGCAGCAAGAAGCCACAGAATTAAAGAATTAGGGCTTAATTAACGACAAGAACCAGCACCTCATTAAGCAGCTGGTTGGAGTGAAACTGGTTGGAGTTTGAGGCCCTGACTTAGGTGGTCTTCTGATGGCTCACTCACTTCACATTTCATTTCTGTTTGGGTGCCATTTAAGGAAAGAAATGAAGCCATAAAGAGGAATGAGGAAGAAATTCAGGGGAACAAATCTTTAAGAAGCAATTCAATTAAAATTGAAAGTTAATTAGCAGCACAAGCAGGGCACTCATTAAAAAAGGATTAGAATGCAAACCTGCAGCCTTGGTGGTCCTCCAGGACTGGAGATGGCGACCCCTGCGATAGGCAATAAGCACATCTGTGCAATCAAAGGCAGATTAATGGATGAAGCCCTGAAATCAAAAGCTATTAGGATGAGAGCTGGTGCCGCGCTTATCACGGCTGCCTTTCAGCTCCAGGAGATGATTCCCAGCTGGGTCTGTCCAAGTGGAAGTGTCATTACAGCATGTCAGCAGGGTGGGTCTGTCAGCGGGTCGCCATGAGGGGACGAGGCTGATGATCCCCACCTTGCATCCACTACTTCCAGAAGAGTCACAGGGTCCTTGTGAAAGATGGATGGGTGAGGCCCAAATGTTACTTTACAAGATGTTCATACACCTTGATACCTTGAATTTACTGGAATATGGCCATGAATTGTCACTCAATCCATACTTAATCTAAAACGTTTTCAAGATGACCAAAGCACTTTAAATGACATTTAGAATCCAGCAGATGCATATGTACGTAGTCATAAACGGAAGTCAGATTTTTGGCAGGTCAAAATGATTTGTGTTAAGTGAACACACAGTGAAGCTAAATTAACACTGCAGAGTCCAGCGTTGTTGGTAGTATCATCACACAAAACACATCATGCAGCTTTAGAAATCCTTAGCTGGCAGAAAGGAAGAGCAGAACTTACTTTCCTGGAATGGAGACATCATTTAGTTTGTACCAGTCGGGTGAAAACGACTCATAAATGCACCACAACGCCCAGTCAAAAGCATGAGCTGCAGTAGCATAATGGACCACGTTTAGGGTGTCGAAGTTCACCTTGTCAAAGACTGGTGACACAATCACGGTGCGATCTTCCTTAATCCGGGCAAGAACTGGCTGAGCCCTGCACAGACATAACAGACAAGGCAAACATTTAACAAGCAGCAAAATGCACGTTGGTTCTTGATCCTGAAAACAAGATGACACTCTGTAGGTTGTAAACATGAATGTGACCAAATCACTCAAAATGTGATAGAAATGACTGAATGATCTATACTAACAAAAGGCAAAGCCCTCACTCACTCACTCACTCACTGACTCATCACTAATTAGGTAGAAGACTGAAATTTGGCAGCTCATTCCTTACAGCATACTTACAAAAGTTAAGCAGGTTTCATTTCAAAATTTTACACGTAACGGTCATAACGGTCGACAACGTCCGCCATGTTGAACTTTCTTTTTCATGGCCCCATCTTCACAAAATTTGGTAGGCGGCTTCCCTGCGCTAACCAAAACCGATGTATGTACTTATTTCGGTGGTATGACGCCACTGTCGGCCGCCATATTGAACTTTCCAACGTCACTAATTCTCCAACTTCCCGTGTAGGCAGAATGCTGAAATTTGGTACTTATTTCGGTGGTATGATGCCACTGTCGGCCGCCATATTGAACGTTTCAACGGTCTTTGTTACTTACGGGCCCATCTTCAAGAAATTTGATACGCGGGTTCCCAATGCTAACTGAATCCTACTTACGTACATATATACGTCCATAGCCTGCAGCTCGGTCACCATGTGAGGTGGCGTTGGGTCCCCCATCTCAATGCCTCCCACGTTGTTGGCTGCCTGCCTATATAAGACAGTCTGTCGCTCTGGTCTCTACATTCCCTTCCTTGCTTCGCCACATGATTCACATCTCCCTGCTGATAACTACAGCCTTTTTATTTAATCCACGGCTTCTCAGCTGTTTTATTGTTTGTTTATTACGATTATAGTTATTGTGTAGGTATTTTAGACTTACTTTATATTGTTCAGGTACCCATTTCCTTTATCATTCCAACTGTACCCCCATTAACATGTCTATCGAGGTGATCACCATCGATCAAAGAACTGTCAGTTACCGAGTGGTTTCCATGCCCGGAGATGGCACCTGCCTTTTCCATTCTCTGTGTTACATATTGCACGGCCATATCAGGCTCACTCTTGATATCCATTGTGTCTTATGTATTGAATGACTGGACAGGTTCAAGGTGTGGACTGATGACGTACAGGAGATAATTAGACTACACAGGAGCACTAGAAGAGTGAAATGCTTAAACCCTTCACCTATGGATCTGCATGTGAGTTGATGGCTGCCGCTGAATTGTTTGGTTGTTGCTGTCAAGTGTACCGAAATGGCCAAATATTTTACACCTTTGGACAACCGCCAATGCCTCTTAAACATCTTAGATTGACAGGTGACGATTTGAGTAGTGGACACTTTGATGTTTATGAATGTTTAAACTCTCAAAAGCTGGATGTGATTTTATCGATGAAACCGGTTGTGTGCTTACAACGCTTGACAGATGCCGAATGTCACTTCAACACAAGTCCTACAAATACTGTCGTCATTGAAACAAACCATGAAACTCAAACCGATTATGACAGCAGCAATCCAAGCTGTGAGATTTGAGACAAGATTACTGTTCACATGGCCGACTGTACGTTACATGCTCAAGAGTAAGATCAGAGCACAGCTTGGTCAGATTACAAGGGCCGAACTCACAACGTGATATACAAAGAGATCCTTAACAAATAATTATTGGTTGTGTGCTTACAACGGTTGACAGATGCCGAATGTCACTTCAACACAACAAATCCTGCAAATACTGTCGTCATTGAAACAAACCATGAAACTCAAACCGATTATGACAGCAGCAATCCAAGTTGTGAGATTTGAGACAAGATTACTGTTCACATGGCCGACTGTACGTTACATGCTCAAGAGTAGGCTCAGTGCACAGCTTGGTCAGATTACAACCGGAGGGCCGAACTCACAACGTGGTATACAAAGAGATCCTTAACAGATAATTATTGCCATATTTCCCCTCAGTTTAAAAAGGTTTAATTTTCTTCTTAATAAAAATTTTAAGGCAGTACTTCGCCGCTGCGAAGCGCGGGTATTTTCTAGTATTTAATAAACTATAGTAACTGTTAATTGCCTTTCTGTTCCTTCTGCTGAAAAGCTCAGGATCAACTCCAGCCACCAACAGCAATCCATCTGGGTGGATTAAATGGGTTCAAAAAACCTTCCAATGAACTTATGCAAGGGGATCTAGCAGTGCGATGGCTTCACCTGGCCAGCTCTGATGGAACAATAGGTGACAAGCTGGTAGAAGCCACGCTGTGAGCCTAACATGTTACCAGAAAAGTTCAGCAACTTGTCCAGAGTTATTTCAGCTGTGTGCTGGCATTGTTACTCTGCCTACCATGGAGAAGCTAAGATGGGCTGAAGTTTTGACAATTGCAGTATTCAAGGATAACTTAGCAATAATATCAAGGACAGTCCCAGAGGACAGGTAGCTCTGATGGAGATTACACCATCAAAATCTAGAAGCTTAGTCCTGAAGAAGGGGTCTGTCGAGGACCAGTTTTGATTCCAGGTTGAGAAGACACAATCTTCTACTGTCAAAGAAAGGTCAATGAAAAGCCTGAGGAAACAGTACAGGGCCGAGCTCAGTGATAGAGTGAGTGTGAAGGAGATGCTAAGCCAGGTGGGCACGCCAGTGAGGGAACTGGAGGAACCCTGGAGCTATCTGTATGCTGTCAGTCAAGCTGGCTTTGAGAGAGTGCTTGTGCAGTTGGTGCTCTGAATACTCTCTGGCATGCTTCATGGAGGTAGGAAAGGCCTTTGCTTTAACATCCACAGCAGGGATATTTGAAAGAAATGAAGAGTGAAAACCAACAACAGCACAGATGACCAAAATGGCAGCTACACTGAATATCACTCCATTTCTTAATTAGCTGCTATAGCAAGTTATTTGACTGATTGCCTGTTTACACCAGGAAGTTCTCCCCTGGACCACCGCGACGTTTTTTGTTAACAGTTGTGTACACATTGTGAACGGCACCCGGGCACAGACAGGCGGACATGTTGTTTAAAATCACCACACGTTTATTTAATACAATATTTACAACTAATTATGGTCACAAAGACCCAGTCCAATGGTCACACAGACCCTAATCACGTGCACAAACCCCAAATCCCCAAGTCCTGGCCACAATGCCTTTCTTCGGGCCGCCTCCACTCTCCACTGCTTTCTCCTTCTTCCACCCGACTCCAGCCCCGAATGAATGGAGACGGCCCCTTTTATGGAGGACCCGGATGAGCCCCAGGTGTTCCCGGCAATCTTCTGGCCACGCCCAAGTGTGGCGGAAGTGCCGGCTGTCCTCCCGGCTGCTCTCCGGGCGCCGTCATAAATCTTCCCCCCAGCACTTCCTGGTGTGGCGGGAGTGCTGGGGAAACAAGTCCCCAAGGCATTGGGGCGCCTCCTGGCGGTGACCACGGGCTCCTACAGGGAAGGGCTTCCATGCCCTTGACCCGTGGCCCCCAAAGCAACCCGGAAGGCAAACCCCACGTGATCCAGGCAGGGCTCTGACCCTCTTCCGGTCCCTCCGGGCGCCCCGGCCGGGTCATGGCCCCTGGCATCCCTGACAGTGCCCCACAGCCAGCGAAGACCACTCGTGGGTAAGAGCGACCCGTCCCCCGAGGGCAGCAGAGCCCCGAAACGGGTCCCACTCGAGGATAGCCGGGGTCCGGCCCCGCACTCCTAGCAGGGACAGGGGCGGAGACACAATCCGAGCACCAACCCATGGTGCATCCCTGCGCCTCGCACAGGTTGTGCTCCCCCCTTTTACCGGCACCCCGGGCCTCCTCGGTAGGCACCCTCCGGGACCTCCACGCCTTTGTTCCGAGTCACTGGTTCCCCGCTGGCTCCTCCAGCTGTGAGCGCACCTGCGCACCGGCAGAGAGATCATTCTGCAGACGGCCCGACATCAGAGGGCTGTTCCGCCAAGGGGTTCCTTCAACTCGCCGGGGTCCGCCCCTACAAAGAGAATACAGGGGCAGAACCGCTGCCAGCACCCAGCTCGTGCCACGCACGGGCAGCGCCTCCAACCGCACCCCGCACTTGCCTGATCGGCACCCTCTCCGCGGCTTCCGTGTCCTCTCGATAGTGGAACTGTCGGCACCGCCTGCTCTCTCACCGCCGCCTCAGGGATTCCCTCTGCTCCCTCAGAGGGCGGCCAGCCGACGCTGCACCCAGCAACGCTGCCTCACTGTATTGGAGGAGGCGGCACCCAGCCGCTTAATCCTCCCTTCACTTTCGGACGCCTTTGACGATATGCGACTCGTGATAACCAACACGAGCCCCTTTCCGTCTGCGTCCGCAATATATCGGAGGAATCGCACCCAGCCTCTTATTCCTCCGTTCACTCTGGGACGCCATGACGGTTTGAGACTCCTTATGGAAATGAAGGCGCCTCTTTCCGTCTGCGTCCCTATAGTGCGGTGCAAGACCGCAGCCGACTCGGGGCGGAGGGCGCTAGGACCCGGGGCACTTAGCAGCCCGTGTCCAGTCAGCGCCCCTCGACTCCCCTCGCCAAGATACAGCCCGCGGCGCCGCACCTCCTGTCGGAGGGCTGCTTACTCGAACTGATCGCTATCATCACAGCCTTTTCAACAGACCCTCCCGCATGCTGTACGGAGTCGGCTGTACTCACCGCCTCCGCCGTACCTCTCCGGCTGGAGATTCCAGCGCCGCGCCGCCCCGCTGTCGATCGAACGTTTGCAGCGCCCAGCGCCTTCCTCTCCAGTTCCAGCACCTCAGCCCGGAGGGCACGTAGCATCTGTAAACACGCTGCTCCACGGGCTGAAGGGACGCCCAGCTCCGCCAGAGCAGCCGGCAAAGACAGGAAGTTAACCGACGCTGAGCCTACCTGTCTGTCAGCCTCCGACGCCGCCACTTCCTGTAGGCCTTTCCTCCGCCCAATCGGGTCTCCCCTGCCCGTGATGGACATTCCTTGGTCCCGCCTCTCTGCAGTCATCGGCGGGCACACAAGACACACCGCCCAATCGCGTGCCTGTCAGGGGGAGGGACTTCTGGTCCGCGGCCATCTTGGCTCCCCTTCTGCGGCGGCGACGCGTGCTTGCCGGCAGCCTTGTCGTTGCCAGCACCTTTCGAGCTGCAGCGTCTCTTCCTCCGCAGCCCTCGCGGCTGCCGCCGTCTTACCGGAGCCCCGCAAACCAGCATGCGCCCGCCACGGACGCGGATCCGGGAGGTCCCTGCCTGGAAAACAAAACACACGCCCGGCCCCCAAGGGCCGGCTGCCGATAGGCAGGGAACTCACCTCCCAGGTCCCGCCTAACCGAGGAAAAGCCTCGGCGTGGCCTCTCTGGACGCCATGCCGCCCCGGCGCTTCCAGCAACGGGCGCGATCGTGGGAGCCCGCTGCACTCCTCCAATGCACGCCCGCCCGCCGCTTCAGGGAATAACGGCCCTCCTGCGGACCCCTGGCGGTCCGTGGGTTCTTTACCGCGGGCTGTGTGCACGCAGCACCGCGTACGTGGGTGGGGTCCCTGCTGCACCGGCCGCCCACAATAATATTTTTTTGAACAGGTCTCCGCCTTGAAACAGGCGGAGCATCCTGCCGACTACGCCAGATGTGAACGGCACCCGGGCACAGACAGGCGGACATGTTGTTTAAAATCACCACACGTTTATTTAATACAATATTTACAACTAATTATGGTCACAAAGACCCAGTCCAATGGTCACACAGACCCTAATCACGTGCACAAACCCCAAATCCAAAGTCCTGGCCACAATGCCTTTCTTCGGGCCGCCTCCACTCTCCACTGCTTCGTCCTCCTTCCACCCGACTCCAGCCCCGAATGAATGGAGACGGCCCCTTTTATGGAGGACCCGGATGAGCCCCAGGTGTTCCCGGCAATCTTCTGGCCACGCCCAAGTGTGGCGGAAGTGCCGGCTGTCCTCCCGGCTGCTCTCCGGGCGCCGTCATAAATCTTCCCCCCAGCACTTCCTGGTGTGGCGGGAGTGCTGGGGAAACAAGTCCCCAAGGCATTGGGGCGCCTCCTGGCGGTGACCACGGGCTCCTACAGGGAAGGGCTTCCATGCCCTTGACCCGTGGCCCCCAAAGCAACCCGGAAGGCAAACCCCACGTGATCCAGGCAGGGCTCTGACCCTCTTCCGGTCCCTCCTGGCGTCCCGGCCGGGTCATGGCCCCTGGCATCCCTGACAACATGTATTCATGTTTGACCCTGTACCCAACCGGGACACCTACTTTATGGAAGTACAGTGGGAGGAAACATGCACAGGGCATCAAGTCCCTGGGAGAGTTAGATGGCAGACCCCCAGGTTGTGACAGAACCCAACAGGGCTGTTCCGAACTCCAACTCCCATGATGCCCTGTGGGAGTCTGAGGCACCACTGCAACCTAGGGGGACTGCCATCTAGTGCTCCAGGAGAGATGATGTCCCTCCATAAAATAGGCGTCCTGGCCAGGTAAGGGCCCTGGCTGTCTTGCTCTTTATTCTGTTGTCTTAGTGAAATGCAATTAAAAGTAAGACCATTTGTGACATTTGCTAATTAAAACTCTAACCAATTTTCTTCTTAAGCAGCTAAATGTTTTCTATAGTCCCACCTGAATGACAAGATGGAACAATTGACGAACCCACTGATCCAGTTAACTTAAAAGATAACAGGAGCAGCTGATGTATGTTGTGGTTTTGATTGTGTGTTTAAATTCACAGGGCACGTGGGATATACGCACACCACTTGGAGATCTGTGGCCAAGGAGATGGTCTCAGTCACCAGTGGAGTGCTGGATTAGTCCTCATCGTTGATCAACTGACTGACGACTTACAGCAAGTTACTTATCCTGGTGCAGGTTCCACTTCAAAAGCAAATGTAAGTAATAACCCGTATGTTTGTACTCGAGTTTGGTATGTTCTGATTTATTTTGTTCAGATCTGTGGGAAGCAACTAATTGATAAAAACATCTAAAATGCTTCCATTGTGCATTTGGCATGTATCCATTTTCATGTTTGTCACAGCCAGTGACTGTTGTGCTTTATCATCCTTTCTATTCTTCATTAAGCAGATCTTGTTAGTATGGACGTCCTACATCCTTAGTCCAAAGGCAGAGAAATCATAAAACCACCTTTGTTTTTTTCTGACATTTACAAGATTCTGAAAATGGTTACAGTGCACAACTTGGCTAAATATGTTTGATTTAGGGCTGGCATTGTCCATTTTACTTTTCTTTGGTACACATGTCTTTTCTTAAAGAAGCCTTCTTTTGACAATCAGTGTAGGTTCTCCTCTCAGGGCATCTCTTCGGAGGTTCTGAGCCTCTTCTCATAAGAGAGATCAAGCACAGGCAAGTGACATCCAGAGGTGTCTGTCTGCCACTGCCTGCTACTCCCTGTCACTGAACAAACAGCCAAACCTCAACTGGCAACAACCTTAATGGAAGAGACTGTGCACAAAAAGGTGGCATTTATGTCCACTCAAGAAAGCCATTGGCAGGCTTCTTCCTTTATAACGCCCAGTGAGCACTTGCTCTCTACTTTCTGCCCAAAGATATACAAGTTAGGAGAACTAGTGACACTAAATTGTCACCTGTGTGTGTTTGGATCTGTGTGTGTGTTTGTTCACTCTGTGATGGACTGACGCCCTGTCCAGGATTTGTTCCTGCTATCTGGGACAGCCTCTGGCTCCCCACTCATGACCCTGGTTGGGGATTCAGCAGGTTAGAAAATGACAAATGACAAATGACATGCCTCCTAAATGTTGTCAAATATCCCAAAGAGAAACAAAACTGCCAATCTGTGTGATGGTTAGGAACTAACAACAATAATGTAAAGTCTCATTACTCCAGAATTGAAGACCACATTTCAACTGGCAGCTTTCCTTAACATACCAACTTATTACAGATACTCTACCATTCTACTTGAACTTCAATATGGGCATCCAAGATAGCAACAACATCTCCCGTCGATGCTTTCCATCCAGATATCCGTGCCTGTGTCAGCCCCATCTGTTTGGCATGTTTCACCTGCTTAACCAGCCCGGGACGCTGCTTGTTTATTAGCCTGATGTAGTCTTCAAGCTTGTCTTTCAGATCATCTGTTAATGGAAGCAAAGTGTTACTGATTAGTGACAATGCCTCATTTGTGTTTGCTCGGAATTGTGCCAACTTCCTTGTCTCTGTCGGAGAAAGTCTCTTTGAGATTTTAATGTTGCAGTATACAGAGAATGTCCATGCTAATTTCTATTTCCATCATGGACGTTAAGTCAAAAAGAAAGGTATTACAATATTTAGGATATTCTTTAGTACCAAGAACACCATCAAACTACTGCTATCTTTTAAAAACTTGTGGGAAGTCAAGTACTGTCCTGGCAGCATCAGATGAAAGGGAGGAACCACCACTGGAATATCTGAGCAAGTTTCCATGATGTTTTCTGAGGCCGTCGCCATTTATGTGGGCATTTTGTTTGGCATCTAGGCCATGCTTTTAAAATGAAATCAGGACGGGTTTTTGCACTTTGATAAAATAATTGGACACACCAAAGCTCATGCAATGGTTTGTCCATCCTTTTCTCAAAAGCAGGTGGAAAGAAGGGTACAGATTGGACAGTTGACTCAGGTCAATATCTCCCAAAGGAAGCTCTACTTTTGGCCTTTACTCTGGGAATATGACATTTGATTCTGACATTGGCGGGTCTCTGGCCTTGACTTTGTTTGGTCTTGTTTGTTTAACAGGCAGGCTGCACAGTCAAACAGAAGTAAATTATGATTTTGTGCCCATTTAAGATTGGCTTCAACAGGTCTGCTAAATAATAAGAGGGAGTACATATTCTTTAGAATTTGATGAGCCAAATACTCTTATGGGCTTGGCTTGCTTTATACGGCACTGTTTATTTTTATCTTCCACAAAGACACATGCAGTAATTAAGTATGCCATGCAGTGCGAAGACTCGAAATTCACCCCCTATGAGTGAAAGTGAGTGTGTAATAAGGAATTGGTGTCCCATCCAGGACTGCTTATTGCCTTCTCTTCAGTGCTACCGTAATAAGCTGGGACTCCCTGTGATGCCTGAAAGTGAAACGCTGGTTTCTTTGTTGCAGATAACTCCAATCTTACGTGCATGTGAAGCAAACTACTTTTTGGCCCAACACCACAATACAAACCATTTGTGCTGCAGTCATCAACGAGAATGATCTCCTTCAACAGGTGAGGAGGGGTCTTATCAATGACGCTCCTGATGGCGCGCTTCAGGATGGACAGGGCTTCATTCAGATAAATTAGAACCACACTCAGGGTCGGAAGGTCCTCTGGATATTGTTTGTTTGCACAACTGTACAGAAGACATGGAAAGTTCAAAATTAGCACAGGTATCTAACATTATACCGTATGTCTACACCTCATTAATGTATTATCCACCCTAAGAAAAGGACAAGTGTCTTTGTGTACATTCCAATGGATGGCGCATCGTGAATCTTAATGCTGAATGCGCCAACAGACTGGCACTTTCAAATTAGAGAATACAATATTTTGTTAAATTGTTTATTTGAATTTGCTTTCATCTAATTAAATAAAGTTATATATTTTAAAAGATCCTTTTTTATCATGGTACTGGAGTGTGTGGTGACTTGTATGCTGGTTGGACATTTGATATTAGAGTCCATGTTGAATTCTGGACACATGACAGTACAAGTACCATGACTGCGGCTACAAACGTTACACAATCATATAACTTCTACTCGTTATACAAGTCCCTAACAATAAACTAGTATCTCCTACATACAGTATCATTGTGGGATTGTATTTTTTGTGTATTCATGCTGTTTTTGTATATTTATTTCAGTGTGAAAAATGCATGTTGGGAGATGAGTGTCCTTTATGCGTCACTGTGTAAAGCGCTGATGTTGAACTGGGTGTCTTGATTTCAACTTTTCTGAGTTTTGTGCTTATACAGCATGGCAGGTGGTAAACTTTTCAAAGGCCTCATTCAGCAAATTCCTTCTCATTCTCTTTTTATCAATCAATCAATCAGCACCATTAACAGCATGCACCATTACAATATGTTTTAAAGTGCTCAAGTATATACATTGCGTCAATGTTCATATTGCTAACTACACGTCAATATTGCTAATTCTTTGTCTTGTCTTTGCACAATGTCTTGTCTTGTTTGTGTTTTAATTTTAAATTTTAATTTTAATTCTATTTTTGATTTATTATTTGCACATCATGTTGTTACACTGTGGACCCTGAGCTTCGTAATTTCGTCTATACTTGTATATGGTTGAGATGCCAGTACACAGTTCACTTTGACTTTGACTTTGACACTTACAGTGGCATTGCACAATTCTGATGAGGTTCCTCACACCATCACCCTCTGCTTCCTGTGTCTGAGCCAATTCTGCACCCATTTACCCATCACAACTTGAACTCCCACTTTTTTTGATGCCCAACTTCTCATGTGGCACCTTATCAAAAGCTCTCTGAAAGTTCAGATCAATAATATCAGAAGCTCCACTCTTATCATAACCTTTTGTTGCCTCCTCATAGAATTTCCAGCATGTTAGTAAAACATGACCTCCCTCTTCTGAGCTCATGCTGATTGTTCAATAAAACTCCTGTACTTGCCATGTGCTGCTCAATCTTATTCTTAATAATTCCTTCCATTAATTTTCCTGTGATGGACTTTAAACTTATTGGCCTATAGTTGTTTGGATCTTTCTGGTCACCTTTTTTATATAATAGGATAATATTTGCCAGTTTCCAGTTCTTTGGAATCTGCCCAGTGCCCAGTGACTTCCTAAAAATATGTGTCAAGGGTTTACATCTGTACTCTTTAAGAACTTAAGTATTATCTGGTCCTGGTGATTTGTTTGATTTCAGCCTATTTAATCTGAGCAGCTCTTCTCTCTCTACAATTTCTAAATCCCTCAGTACCTCCTTAGTAGTCCCTGTTACCTCTGGGAGGTTATCCACTTCCTCACATGTGTAGACTTCAGAATATGTGCGTTTAGAGCGTCTGCTATTTCACTGTCAGTGTTTTTAATTGTCCTTAACTATTTCTGATGTACTTGACCTCCTCCTTGACTGTTCTTTTACTACTAAAATACTGAAAGAATCTCTTTGGGTCATTTCTCACCTTATCTGCTATATTCCTTTCAAACTGCCATTTAGCCCCCCTAAAATGGTTGCCATGTTCTCATATGACCTACATAATCCATTTATTTCCAGTTTTGGATATTACAGTACATCTCTTTACTACTGAATCATCAATGGTGGGTAAGGATTCTTCCATCTGAGTAAAATGAATCAACATGCATGCAATGTACTGCAGCAGAGAGATTTGTGTTGCACAATCTTATCCCATTGTTGTGTTGTCAAATGACTGAGAGTTTTGCAAACATGATACTATCTGATGAATGATCAAATAATCAAATCTGAGAGTTGGGCAATCATTTTCAAAGCTTTGGATCTGGTGAGACTGCAGCTTGAGGGCATCTTTCACGGCTTGTATCCTGTCTCTGATGTACTGTAGTTTGGATCATTTTAGTTGAGGTGGATGTTTGCAATGCACTGAACACGTCTTCTTTTGCAGAGGCTGAATTCCATTCTTTATCTTGAATTCCAACTGAGAGGCCTTTTTTCTGTCATTGATCTTCTAAGAATGGGCACCTTGACATTAGTTGATAGATTAGTTTCAAGGCGCAGAAAACAAGTTTTCTACATAGAAAATATGGTGCGATGCTAGAAAAGTCTATTTGAAGTGTCCTTGAAAGGGATGTCAATGTAAACGTATCTTAAGGTTGGGATACCTAGCGCCTCTGATGACTTGAATATCAAAGACTTGCTGCAGCACCGGCTCTTGATTTTGAGTGAATGACTCAACTCTGAATTTCTTTTAATTAATGGCTGGAGCACAAGTAAAGCATAAAGACTTAAACGTGTCCTTTCTATTGGTAAGCAGGTGCTGTTCTGTCACCATCTGTTCCTTATGTAGTCTGAACTACAAACATTTGTGACGTAGGTAATGTCAGGCCGCTCACTGCTTTAGATATTTGAAGAGTCATCTTTTAATACACGGCTGCTTTGCTTTTCAGAGTAATCAAATTGCAATCTCATTTTTTAAAACAGGATTGTTGTTCACTATACATAGAGATACTCCCAATCCATCACACTTTAGTAGTTGCCATTTGTTTCAACTATTCAGTAGGATGTTCACATGTCATGTTATCAGGTTGGATGCTAAACATATTAATTTCGCCCCCAGCTTTCCTCGCCATATTCTTATATCTTCTAAACATCTCGTTGCACCCTTCATTTCTTCTTTAGCATCACTCAAGCTCTGCTAGTTTTCCATTCATTTCTTTTCTGTCCACAGCCAGCAGCTTAATGGTCAGCTTCCTCAAGTCAGGAGCATTTTATCACTGCTATGATGGCGTTTTCTAAACACTTGTTGTTTGAAGACGAGCTCGTGTTTTGTTTTGTAGACTGAATGCAAGGAGTCTTCACTCCTGGTCTTGTTGAAGCCAAATGGTCAACTTCAGTGCCAGGTAGAGCAGATCAGGGCCCTTGTCGGTCTCCTCTTTATTTGCTGCCATCTGCCCAAAGCCGCATCACTTGTGTTGGCATCAGTGGGTCTTTAGTTGTAGTTTTGGAAATATAAAACAAACGCAGCAGCGCCATTAAAATGTGTGATATCTCAACAATTTGAAGGGTGACATATCTACAGCACTGCCACCGAATTAGAGGGAGTCTCAAATAATGACACTTGACAAATGACTGAGGCCAAGATGACTAACCTGAAACAGCTACTTGAGACTAAAATGATGGAACCCCCCATGTAACGAGGGTCCGGCCACCTCAAAGCTAACAAGACATCCCATATCCTTGGACTCATGACCGGTGACATTAAAATATTAAACAATTATTTTCCTTCTTGTAATTTCTTGTAATAATTCATTGTTTGGAGTCTGTAATTTCAAAGACTATTCAGGGTTCCTCTCCTTCCACCAATTATCATAAAAATGTCAGCAAACAAAAGGATTTTACACAAAGCACACGTGACCAGCGTTTTTCCTACATCTACACAACAAGCCAAACTTTCTCTTCCAGCAGACTTGAAAAAACTACTGAAGGAGAAAAGGTGTCTCAGCATGAAGCTCAACACCACATCTCCATTTCAGGTGCAACAAGCTGCCATTTAATAACAAGATGGTGTCAGTGGAACAGTGGAAGGGGAGCAGGCAGTCCGCCCCACTGCATCCAATGCAAAACAACTTCAGGGGTAACATAAACTGCGGGTGGACGTGATTTGCACTTTTAATGTTTTTAGATTTCATTGCAAAAAGTGCAGACTTTCAGAAATTGCGGATGTTTTGTCTTAACAGGTTGACCCTGTGTTATACGCTTTAATATGCAGACTTTAGCAAAGCGTCTCACATCCCACACAATTACCTTACTGCCAGTTACTGAAGTTCTGCACTTCCCTACTTGTGTTTCTATCTAGGACAGGAAAGGCAGTATGGATTTTAGATAATATGCCCAAAATTATAAGCAAAGTAAAATGAGTGGGAGAAAAACACTACAACAGACTACACAGCAGTTAACCAGGCGTCCATAGGTGGCGCCTCTCCATCGTATGATGTTCTGTCAGGTACCACCAGGCCTTTGAATGGCGTGTCTGTCTGTCTTAATATGGCTGCCAAGAGAAAACTGGCACAAGGGAGACAGTTTCTTTGTTACTTCTGTCTTTATCATTTCTGATAAACGTCCTGGACCAATAGGAGAAGGCGACTCTCTACTTCAGACCAATCCAGTCCAGGCACATCTCAGAGCAAACTATCTTTTCAAACCTGCCCTCCAGTCTGGGCTTCCTTCCGGGGGCAATGGGATTGTAAGTTTCTTAGCAAGCCCAGCACCTCCACACAGCTGGTCCACTTCGGTCAACTCACCGCTCTCCCAAATTGCTGATCTAGAAGGTGTCACACGCAGAGGGACAATTCAGGACAACAGTTTAATTAACAATAACTCTTCAACACCGTGTCCAATACTCACCCCAGAACATCCCCACACGCCCCAAGAGGTGGTAGTAGTTTACGTATTACTCATCTGATTGGCCAGCAGACACATCTGTATCTCCAGAGAAGGGTCATAAATGGCTACGCTGAAGGTAATTTTAATCAATCTAGACTCCACTACAGTGGGGCATGTCTTCCCCTGCACCTACCATGAGGTTACCTTCTGCCATTAAGAGATCATAGTGGCGTGTTCATGTTTAATGTCATTTGTGTGCCTGTAAATGAAGCGCTTCAAGCCAGCAGTATCCAGAGGACTAAAAAGATTTTGTTGGCGTAAGATTTTCATTCCTAAGTGGATGGATAAAACAAGCTAAGACAGTGACATTGAGATTTTACAAAGTTAGAACAGAACAACAAAAAGCTGAAATATCAGGCAGAAACATCTCTTTAAAAGCTCATCCTTGTGTGTTAAGGTGGGCCTTTCACTTTATGATTTTTCTTTTAAGTTCCTTGTGAACAAAAAGCTGAGACCCAAAGTAGGCCTGACATGGCTACCTACTGTACCTGGGATCTCTGGTGTCTGGGATGTCCCTGTTCAGGGGCAGCCTGTCACTTAGAAAAACGTTGTATCCATATTGTAGAAACAAGCTTTCTGCCTCCTTTTGTTCTTTCTCAGACAACTCGCCTCCCCACTTCTCAAACAGAGGGGAACTGGGGAAAATTTTCTTAGTAACTTTCTTTGCCTTCATTTTTGGAGCGTCCTTGAACTCTTCATTCTGTTCCTTTTCTGAAAGAGAGATGGGTCCATAAATATCAAATGAAAGAATGAAATAGTTCTCTTCTTTTTGCAATTTTCATTGGTTCATTTGTACTCATCTTTCATCTTTACTAACGTCAACCCAGCATCAGTTCATCGAAGGGCAGCGCAGCTACACTGGACCAGTTTGGAGCTGCCAATTAAACCAGTTCAGAAGGGACGACAGAGTTGGGCATCTGGTGAATAAACGCAGCTCTGAGCCCTCACTTCTGGTTCAGTTCATCATCTGTCTTTCATTGAAAACACGTATGCTGGATATGATTAGTATTTTAAACCTAAACGGAAGTTACAATTTAATGGAGGAACAGAATGAACATTTCTGACTTTTACAGCTGAAAATAAAAGCAAAAATTCCACAACATTTTTTATTGTTTATAGGGCTTTTGAAACTCTTGTGGTTGTCTGGATCACTGACTCAGTGTGAAAGATTGTTTTTATTTCAAACAACATTAAAATATCATTCTCGAAAAGCATAAAAATAATATTTTGTTTCTATTTCAGAACTCACCAAATTTAAAAATTCATTTGACTTTATGTCACCGTACAAAATGGTCCCCAGATTTCATCATCCTCTTTGGTGGCGACTGTCTGTCAACAGGAAGACTGCTGGGTTCTGAGCGCCAGGGTGCCATTTAAACAAACCAAAGAGCCAAATAAATGGGGAGTCCTGGCTGAATCTCCAGCTCTTCTTTTCCTTTGTCGCTGCACTCTTTTATAATAGCGTTAGATAATTTACATTTTAAATCATAAAATAGACTTTCAAATAGGCTTCAAATTCTTAAGAGGATAATTCAGCACCTTTGAGAGATTTGAAAGACTTGCATGTAGAGAAATGTTTTCTTTGCTTTTGAGTATTTCTTTACTTGTGGATCTTTACTTGAAGATGCCGATTCTCCTGACCAAGAGAAGTTTGGGAACTCGTCATTATCCAGATTAGTGCTGCATAAATGTGTGTTACGATTTTTAACAAACGGTTCTTTCCATTACAGTTAAAATGTCACCCTGCTTTATTTTATTAATTGTGGGTCTCTAGTAAATTGGCTGTAAGTGATGCCAACTCTTTGATGTGGAAATAGAAGTTGAGCTTGGGTTGCATTTACGTAAACCTACTCAGGGTTTGTATTCTACTCTGTGAACTTTGAATCCTGTCACTTGCAAAATATATTTTATTATTTAACAGTAAGCAATGAGATGGGTTTCATGCATGCTAAATAGTTTCACCCTAGTTATTTTCTTTACATTTAACCAAATCAGTATTTTTATAGGTATTTATTCAGTATATCATACCCATAAAATACTCCCACAGGCAGCCAGCTGTTAATGTTACATGAAGGGGTCCTGTTTTTGTTAATGGAGTATCGTAGAGTTTAAAGATGGGCTGTTACTGATAAGACAATGAATGATCTACAGTATGTAGGCAGTAAGGCTGATAAATGTTTGCTAAGTACAATTCTCCAGAACATAACCAGACATAACTTAACTCCTGTTTGGTATAAACTAAGCAGTTTGCAATTAACTTACGACATGGCAAAGAGAAGGGGTGGGGGGGCAATCTGTGTTAATTGGTCAATCAGGACTTAATATTAAGGTTCTGCATTAGCATCAATGCTACTAAAGACCTCCATTTTCGAAATTAAACATTTTCCTTCCACAGTTATTGGTGTCAGCAGTGGGATCAGGCCACTCGGATGATTCTTTCCAGCTTCATGGGATCCAATGTGGGACTGCATTGTGAGAAGGTAGGAATTCCTTTTTAGAAAATGGTCTCTTCTCACATGCATGACTCAGGTCTGCCTGCAGAACATTCTCAGAGAGCTCTGAAACAAACCGGAATAGCCTGGACATCAGGGTACACCCTACTCTTTATGAAGGATGCCCAGTCTTTTATGTAGTCTTTTATGGCTACAAAGAGTCAGGACCTTGGTTTAGCATCTCATATACTGTATATCTTGCATAGAAACGTCTACGCCTGGAAGTGTGTGTGTCTGAGAGGTGAGAGGTGGAGTCGGGGTGAGGGCTTCGCCTTCATGGAAACAAAAAATTCACTTAGCTGCTAATACACAAGTGAGGTGAACGCGTCAGTAAAACGAAACCTCCGAAGAAAGACAAAGTCACTTAGCTGCTAAAAGACGGTAGCCCTTTTACTTTTCCTCCCATCGCTAATGCCCAAGCAAGGTGAACGCGTCAGCAAAACGAATCCTCCTAGGACAGAGACACCCAGAAGAGTTCCTTTCAATTACCCGACATCTCCACTCCATGTTTCAGTTTTTTTCTGACGATTTCAATAGTTTTTAGGACCCTGGGCTTTTTACAGCACAGGCTTACACATATACTGTACATATTTGCTCAAAGTGAGTCCTTGAGGGTGTTAGGTTTGTTTCTCCTGCACATATAACAGTTTTAATTAATAAAATCAAAGAGGGGCCTTGATAAATTAATGAGCACTTCTTCTAACTAAACTGGCATTAATTTAGTGGCAATGAGTCAAAAACAAAGCTCAGGTGAAAAAGGTGAAGTAAGCACAGGTGACCGTAGTCCATCTGCACAGACAGCTAATAAATAAGGGCCAGATGATGATAAATATAATAAGAAAATAATGGCACATAAAGACTGCAGGATTAACACTGTGGCCAGAGGAGATGGGCTCATTTACAAGAAGTATTGTCTAAAGATAAGTAAGACCGGACAAACAAAAAGGCATATAATGCTTGGAAAGGTGGATTGTCTGACAAACATGAAAATCAATTATGGCCAGTAAATTAGAAAATCAAAAGAAAGAAATATAAAAGATGAAAGCAAATACAGTATATGGAAACAGGATCATAAGCAGTTGGGTGGCACCCTGGTACAAATTCTATGGCGGTTCCACAGACAAAATCGCTTTATATTTCCAAATCACTAAAGCATCTGCAGTCCCAACATTAGACTGCCATTCAAAATGGCACCAGGAGGATGAAGAATGGGCACCACCTCTTCTGTCACCTCCTGCTTATAATCAAAATCAGCAGGCAGCTGCTGCCATCCACATCCTAGCCCAGCCTTCCATTGCCCAACTAGCAGTTGCTGACTGTCAAGTTGCTTCCACAGAGGAAGATAAAGATTTAGGACAGGAAGGCGGTTCAGAGAGGTTACAAGCACAGGCACTTGCCGTGGGAATGTAGTGGCTGAAGTTCTTTGGACCTCTGGGAGATAATCAAAGAACTGGGAAATCCAGCTGTATTCCTACTATAGAGCCTGCCTTCCTCACCAGTTTGTCCCTCTTCTTTATGTTGCCTCCCCAGCACACCACCGCATAGAAGAGGGCGCTCATCACAACCGTCTGGTAGAACATCTGCAGCATCTTATTATTGCCTCCCCAGCACACCACCGCATAGAAGAGGGCGCTCGTCACAACCGTCTGGTAGAACATCTGCAGCATCTTATTGCAGATGTTGATGGACACCAGCCTTCTAATGAAGTATAGTCGGCTCTGTCCTCTCTTACACAGATCATCAGTATTGGCAGTCCAGTCCAGTTTGTCATCCAGCTGCACTCCCAGGTATTTAAAGGTCTGCACCCTCTGCACAGTCACCTCTGATGGTCACGGGGTCCATGAGGGGCCTGGGCCTCCTAAAATCCACCACCAGCTCCTTCGTTTTGCTGGTGTTCAGGTGTAGGTGGTTTGAGTCGCACCATCTAACAAAGTCCTTGATTAGCTTCCTATACTACTCCTCCTGCCCACTCCTGATGCAGCCCACCATAGCAGTGTCGTCAGTGAACTTCTCCACGTGGCAGGACTCCGAGTTGTATTGGAAGTCCAATGTATGTTGGCTGAACAGGACCGGAGAAAGTCCAGTCCCCTGCGGCGCTCCTGTGCTGCTGACCACAATGTCAGACCTGCAGCTCCCGAGACGCACATACTGAGGTCTGTCTGTGAGATGATCCATGCCACCAGGTGTGAGTCTACTGCCATCTCAGTCAGCTTGTCTCTAAGGAGCAGAGGTTGTTGAACAAGTTGAAGGTAACGCATCCAATTAAGACTGACTGGAGATTTAAGGTAAAAGACTGCATTGCAAAAGTCTGAAGAAGAACATTGCAAAAGGTTAGGGGAGATGTTTGAGAAATATGCTAACCAGATTGCGGGTCCAGACAATTTGCCTTTATTTGTTACCATATTCATTGATGGATCGCAAAGTAATAATAATAAAAATTCTTTACATTTATATCGTGCTTTCCTCACTACTCAAACTGCTTTTTTAGTGAGTTGAGAGCCATAGCGCTGGATGATGCCATGGCAGCCTTTTTGTGCCAGTACACTTTGTTAGGTGGTGAAGGGGTGAGAGACAGTGAGCCAGTTAGAGACAGGGGATGATTAAGGGGTCAGAATGACCAGGCTGTGGTGGGCAACTTAGCCTGGACATCAGGATACACCTTACTCTTTACAAAGGATGCCCTGGGATCTTTCATGACTACAAAGAGTGAGGACATCGGTTTTACATCTTATTCAAAGGACAGCACCATTTTTACAGTGCAGTGTCCCTGTCACTGCACAGGGGCTTTGAGATCCACATTCAGACCACCGGGTAAGCGCCCCCTGCTGGCCTCACCCTGGCTCCTGCTGGCTCCTCTTCCAGTAGCAAACCAAACATTTCCTAGATGGTCTCCCGTCCACATACTGGCTGGGCCCAAACATGATTAGCTTCTTCTGAAGTGCATGTGTAAGGAGCACTGCATTGACTTCGGCACTTTTGGTGAGACTCAGCAGCCATGCATTTTTATAACCAGATTAAAGAAAAGAAACAAAAACAATCAGATAAATTACAGATTGCTCAGACTTAGTTTATATGAGCCAAAGTAACAGAGGCAAAGGCACTTTAGACCGCAAAGCCATACTCGAGGCTGAGGTAATATTTTCTACCAAGGGGTCTCTGCTTTACCTGAAGAGAGAATGGCGATTGTCCTAAAAATATACAAATGAATCCAGGAGTGAGGGAAATCAGAAATGATGGTCTTACTATGTGTCCTGGACTGAGGAGCCCAACAGGTCAAGGAGAGCAATTTATGGATCTGAGTTCTACTGAGGAGCCTAAACTCATGTTAATGTCGTTCATTACTTAGACCTAACTACTTTAGGTGAACCTCAAACAACTTTAACTGTAGAGGGGAAAATTGTTTCCTTTGCCGTTGACACGGCTGCAACAAAAGAAGAAGGCAGGAGGAAGGCAGGAGGTGAAGGAGCCGGTGAAGGAGCCGGTCCAGGAGCGATCGAGTGAGAGCAGGCTCACTGGGGGGACCAGCCCTGGTAGGGTGTAGGCAGACACTCGAGCTGTGTCTGTGGAGCAGGAGTGACCAGGGTTGTGAACGGCTCGCCATGTAAGACCGGGAAGGCAGCAGGAGTTGGAGGTTTGGAATTGGAAATTCAGCGTGAGCGCCCTGGCCATTGGTGGGACCCAAGTGTCGGTCCGGGAAAGTAGCCATATGTAGCCCAGTGCAGAAGACAACCAGACGTGGAGAAGCTCAGCTGCAGGGAGCTGCAAAGCCCGATGGGAGAAGCAGGGGAGCCGCCTGCTAAAAGAAGGCACCGGGTTTATTAAAATGAAACTGCTTCCAGCCAGTATTTTAACCTCGTTTTAATGGATTTGTCTTTGGATTATTTTAACCTCCACCTTTCACTGCTTTTATGGATTATTTATTTATTTATGGACTTTGATGCACTGCACTTTATTTGGACACTGTTTTGGTATTCTTGGATTTTTTTTTTGTTTTTAATAAAAGCACTTTGCGCCTTTTGCACCATCCCTTTGCTGAAGTGTGATTTGTCCCCGTCAGACCAGCTTATCTAAACGGGTAGAAGCTTTTCACTTAAAGGACTTCACGTCTCACTTTGGAATACCGTGGGCTCTGGCCGGTGACAGATAAAGTCATTCAGGACATTTGTAAAGAATTAAGCATTCGGCATATTCTGCATTGTTCTTATCATTCTAAATCCACTGCACTAGTTGAATGAACTAATGGCACAATTAGAAATAAACTGGCCAAGATTTGTGCAAAAACAGACTTTACCCTGAGAGCAGCCCAGACATCTCAGTAAAGCTCCTGAATTTCACTAATATCCTTCATTTGACAAGTTTGTATAAAGCACTTTTCTCACATAGTCACAATAAAGGAGACCCCTCACACGTCCCCACCCCAGATGAGCAAAAACACACCATGGTGATGATGGCAGTAGTGCCTACTAGGCCCCTCTTCAATGCTCAACTATTCCTGTTGGCTTTGTTTCGGCTTTCCACATTCAATTAGTGCAGGTATTCAATTATTCCCAGCACCTTTTACATTAAATCGGGGTGTCCACACTTTTTCAGCATGTGAGCTACTTTTAAAATGATCAGGTCACAATGATCTACCTACATTAAAATGTTATATATATATATATATATATATATATAAAAATAGAATATAATATGTATATAGTGACGTCTCGTCGAATAAACACACTCAGGAGCCGCTTGTCCGGGGAAGTCTTTCAAATGCCAACTGGCTTTTTATTCAATATGCCACGATATAAACGGTGCCCTACAGCTGCCCGTTGTCTGGGGCACGGGGACACCTCCAAAATAATAAAGACAAATTACCTTCATCCTATCTCCCCCTCTTAAAAACATTTACTTCCCTTTTTCCACCTGATGCTGTTCTCCTCTTTTCTCCAGCCCCTCCAACTCCACTTCCGGCCACCAGCTGCCCTTTTTATCACGCACCGTTAATTAACCCGGATCCCTGTCACTCATCTCTCTCTAGGGAGGTGTCCCAAGCCCTTACAAACAGGGTTCCCCCCTAACCCTAACCCCAACACTGCTTCCATTCCCTACAGCCCTTACAATGGCAAGACACGTCACAATCGATATTTCTATATATACTAATACTGAGTATCAGAGGTGGGCAGTAACGAGTTACATTTACTTGAGTAACTTTTTAAAACATTAAGAGTAGTTTTACTGCACCATACTTTGTACTTTTACTTGAGTACATTTGTGAAGAAGAAACGCTGCTCTTACTCCGCTACATTGGGCGACACTCGACTCGTTACTTTTGTTCCATTAGATAAAGTCTGACAGTTTATTTTCAATCTGCTCCGAGGAGCTCACACTGTCAAGTTGCGCACACGCCTTCCATTGCGTCTCCAGCTCTGTCACGAGGTGTCGGATGTTCCCCAAATCGAGGCGCTGCAGCTTTGAGGACAGATGTTGCGTTTGAAAGCATTAACTGAGCTAATCATACTGACCACATTTTTTCTCTTTTCCTTGCAGCTGTAAATTAAGCTCTTTGAACAAGTTGTTCAGATCAGTAAAAATGCCAAGTCTAGCAGGCATTCATCGTTATTAAGTTGCTTGTATTCTGCATGTTTAATGACAACGAGGAGAAACTCCTTTTTCTCCGGCCAGGGGTCTTGAAATCTCAGCAGGAGTTTCTCCCTAGCCATCTGCCTCAATGAAGGCCTCTTTTATCATCTCTCCATCTTGGAAGGACTTCTTATGCTTAATGATCGAGTGACTCGCCCTGAACGACGCTTTGGTGTGTCTGCCTTTGCTTTTGAATTCAGCCAAGTAAAAAATGAAGGCTGTCCGATTAACTGTGATTTTAGTTCCCTCTCTCTTTCTCAGATCGCTTTTCAGATGGACGTCAGGTTTGTAGTTTTTCTGAACAGTTCCAAAGTGCCTTTCCACATTTTGCTTCTTTGGAATAGCAATGACAGATTGACAGATCAGACAAACGCACTTCGATTGTGACATTGTGAGAGAAAAAAAAATCCTCTTCCAATTCCACATCCAGCCCATAACCCCCGCTTCCCAATTTTTTTTTAAATCCCTTCTTTAGTTGATATAAATTGGAAGGCTAACTCGATCACAGCCGGAGTTTTGCAGTAGCTCACGCGTTTGATCGTGCGAGCGGGATGACCAGTGTGTGAGAAGAAAAGAGATCTCAGACTGGCCGTCCTGTATGCCAATCAAGTGGCAAATGCCATAGGGAGGATATAAGATAGACTAACATTTAAAAAAGTTTTTTTTGGAATGTAACGTGATCTACCTGCACTACTTTTCCGATCTACCAGTCGATTGCAATTGATGTATTGCACCCCTGCATTAAATGATTAGATTGGACTTACTGGGTGAGTAAATTTTAAAACTCAAACTGTAACCAATAATTGGCTCTGCTTTGTCACCTTGAGAACAATGGCAATACATACCATAGTCGGACTGTTCTGACGTCAATAGACAACAATGAGCATCAGACATTTTAGACCAACTGGTTGTTGCAAACTCTAACCCTCACTTCTACAAACGTCATAATTACACAAACACAATTTTGAAATATTATTAAGTGGCTCCTAAATTGGCTTCATTAACAACAAAGTAGCTAGCCCTCGTTTTTATCTGAAAATGAATGAAGTTATCCTAGCGTTAGCGTTGTCTTGGTGTTGTAGTTGTATTAGAAGACCACTAGAGGGCGTTTAAAGCACGTAAAGAGCGGGCTGGTTAACGGGATTCAGCAAAAATCCCCAATAACTCCACAGTAAAATGAGTCAATGGCTCCTTCAGATATGTCAGGCCATCAACCGGATGGTGGAATCTTTGGCAGATTCTTTAATAGAATTAATAATTCCGGGCCACTTATAAAGAGCTCAATCAGGTCTGCTGTTTTTGTCCTTAGTTTATTCGAGGCAGCTTTGGTTACAACACAATTAACACACAAGCGACTGATTCGGGATCAAGATGAATGACCAAGAATGGAGGCTGCAGACTTGTGGCTTAAAGGTGAAGGACTTGGCCGCTGTGCCTTGCTGCTGACGCAGAGATCCAGTGGGCAAAAACTGCAATCAAAGCAAAGATCAGAAAGAAACTGAGAGACAACGGATTGGCTCACGTGACTTAACATTTAGGAGTTTAGCTTTCATGAAGTGTTACTGCACTACCTCAGTTACATTTAAACCAGCTTATATTCTCACCTTTAGCTCCAGCACACAATGAACAATTTTTAATAATCTGAATCTAAAAATGGGTGGCATGGTGGCGCTGCTGCCTCGCAGTTAGGAGACCCAGCTGGGTTCGCTTCCCGGGTCCTCCCTGTGTGGAATTTGCATGTTCTCCCCGTGTCTGTGTGGGTTTCCTCCTACAGTCCAAAGACATGCAGGTTAGGTGCATTGGCGATCCTAAATTGTCCCTAGTGTGTGCTTGGTGTGTGTGTGCCCTGTGGTGGGCTGGGGCCCTGCCCGGGGTTTGTTTCCTGCCTTGCACCCTGTGTTGTCTGGGATTGGCTCCGGCAGACCCCCATGACCCTGTAGTTAAGATATAGTGGGTTGGAAAATGGATGGATGGATGGATGGATGAATCTAAAAATATTGAGACATTGAGGAAAATGATGCAATATGAATTGTGCAATCACTGCTGCCTCCAGATGCAGAATTGTGGGTTTGAGCCCTCTGCCCCGTCGCTGTCTACAGGCCCTCTGCACGGTGTCTCCAGACACTGAAATGTTCCTTCCATTCCCAAAGATGTTCATGTTGGCCTCATGAGAAACTCTAATTAGCCTGACTGGGTGTGTGCTGCATGATTGGCATCATGTCTCAGCGTGCCAAGCCATTTCTTATTCTAATACTTCCTGGCAACTTACAACCACCTTGTAAAAATTAGAACACAAAACACATCACAAAATGCATTCCAACAGGTGGTGCATCACAGGTATTAACGTGGAATACGCCTAGAGTTTCACAGAAACTGCCTTATATCACAGATATTTGCCCGATGCCTTTATACAAGGGGTTCAGAAGAACATTATGGTGCCCCCTGCCCCAGGAAACAGTGGACCATGTAGATAAAACATTGCCATTTCTATGTGGTGGGCCAGAGATTTGCAAATCCTCTTAAAAGAATCTCGGCAATGTGCACTTTATTCGCGATGTCTGAATTTCTTGGTTTGTAATATTAAACGGTCGAGCTGAGGGGGAAATCAAGAACAAAATGTGTCTTTGTCCCGAACATTATGGAGGGCGCTGTAATTCAAGACATCTTCTCCTTTCTTTTAAAGAAAGGCAATAAAAAAATACAACAAAGCCTAAATAACATTAGAAAACTGACCATTCTCAAAGGTAAAACGAAAATTACAAAAAGAAGAGTGTAAAATTAACAAAAAATGAGAATGTAAAGTTAAAGTTAAATAATAAAGAGGTTAAGCTTAAGGGATGAAGAGATGGCTCTGGCTGCACCCACTCTGGGAAATGGAAACCGAAATAATGCGCAGGCGCCCCCCGGCCGTTTCCTTCGCTGTCAACTGCGTTGTTGAAAGTTTGTGAACGGAGAAACGGACGCAGATATGAAGAAAATGAATTTATCGATGTGTAGGACTCACGAGCAGAGGCTCTGTTTCACAATCGCCATTTCCCATTCACTCGTGCAGCGGTCCGCGGTCATCGCCCCGGTAGGTGAACGGAAGAGGACGGCGGCGCAGGGCTGCTAGAATCACGGCTGCCAAACCCAAAGCCAGGGGGCGCAGTAACTGCATGGAAAGAGCGAGAAATCCCACGGACCCCCCAAGCGCGTCTTGACAATCAATGAGACAAGCGATGTGATGAGGACGGCGACAGCGATTTGAAAGCGGACGGTTTTCAAACTTGTACGCTAATGGCTGTCCTTGTTAGAAGTAACAGCAACTGTCATCGGTCACACGCAAATCATATCAAGTGAAAAATAAAAAAAAGAAGAAACTGACCTGAGAGAAAACAATTTAATGTGTGCTTTCTGTCATTAATGTCACCATACATATTAATGAAAACAGCACATGGAACAACTAGCCTGTGATGGCCGCTCAAAATAAAACCCATGCAGCACAAGTATTGTAGCTAGTGTTTACATTTTAAGTGACATATTCATGTTTCTAAATTAATTTATTTACAGGTGGCATCCTAATGCACAAAAATGACGTACAAAAACTATTTCAAAGAAACTCTATATTTAATTAAATATGTGTACATTTTATTGAACTTTTTGTCTTCGCGTCTTTATATGTTTTTTTGCTTAAAATTATGTAGCGCCCCCCGATGGACGAGCAATCCCATTGCCCACAGGCGCATAGGTTCAGAGTCCTCGGCCAGGAAGCGCACGTATAAAATTGATGCCGAAATGAATAGACTTGTTTATTGTATTGTGTTGTTCTTTTGCGATCAGTTACAGTATTTCAGGATTAAACGTTCAGTTTCACTCGAGATGTTTTGCCCCCCTGTGTCTGCTGGGGCTGCGCGTGTTCTCCTCGTGTCTGCGTGGCTTTTCCTCGCACGTATTAAAATTGCGCCGCGTGGTTTCTGCCTTTCGCCCGCCTTCGTATTTGTATGTCTTTGTGTTTGGCTCGCCTCTCCTCCGACCTACCGATAGCATCGTTTAAGTCGCGACTATGTCGTGTTGACGGGATTCTCGGTAGCCCTGATGTGGGTGGCCAGGCAAACTCCCTGCAGGTTCCTCTTTTAGTTTTCTATGAGAAGTCGCCATAAATGCCGCCGCCAGTTCTTCAGAATGATAAACTTACAGGTGAACGGCAGGCCACCCCTCCTATAAAAACTTCCCGCTTGTATCACCTTGGCAATGCCGTGGAGGGTCAGAGGGTGGCGCCCGTGCCCGCTGGAAGAGCATCGCAGGAGCAAAATCCATTCAGTCGAAGGCCAGGAGTGGGATTGGCACTCGGTGACCTGGAGCTGCCAGCTGGCCAGAACACCTAGTGTGTTACTATACCTTAATGCATAAACAGCAGATCATGAAAGAATAACGACCAACTCCAATAAGAGTGGGTGCTTATCTCAGCCGAAACTCGGGACAGGTGGCTCCTGGGCTGGGATTTCAACCCTCCGCCACCCCAGCGGTCGCACGAGGCTGTCCTCTCCGTCTAGCGGAGCACACGTGTCCTCGTGGCCGGGAAATCGATGTCTTCGCTGTCGCCCCTTCGATAACGCGGTCCGGGCGGAAATTAGAGGGGCAGCACACTGTGGGAAACTGGGGCTAAGTGTGCATCCCGAGGGCGAGCGTCATTTCCGTTTTCAAAATGCCCTTCTCGTTGTTAAATTTATTTATTTCATTTTTGTTGGATGTAGTGTTCTCACTTTTTAGTACTAATTTCACCGTCCTTTTTCATTTTGTTTTCACGCTGTTACTCTTTATTGTCGAGTTGCGCAGAGGTGGCGCCGCTGCCTCCCAGGAAGGACAACATACAGGGGGCGTCCCGGCCGGTGTGGAGTTCGCGTGTTATCGGCGTTTCTGCGAAGGTTTTGGTGAATATGAGACGCTAATTTGGCCTGGGCGCGTGTTAGCCTTGTGATGGACGGGCATCCTGTCCAGAGTTTGTTCCTGCCTTGTACCTAATATCAGGTGGGATGCGCTCAGATGTCCACCCCACGACGGGGGCTTGAATTAATCAGGTTAGAAGCTGACATGACAGCGCCACCACCACCTACTCAAAGCATCATGATGCTCCAGCAATGATGGATGGATTAAAAGCCAGAAGTCTACGTGACCATCATCTTCATCAAGTCCTTCCGTGAGGACCCTAAATACATAGAGGAGAGGACTCTTTCATTTATGTTAGGTAGAATGCCCAGAGGGGTCTGGGTGGTCCCGTGGCCTGGAATCCCTGCAGATTTTTTTTTTCTCCAGCCGTCTGGAGTTTTTTTTTTTTCTGTCCACCCTGGCCATTGGACCACCTTATTCTTATTCTGTGTTAATTAATGTTGACTTATTTTGTTTTCTTACTGTGTCTTTTATTTTTCTATTCTTCATTATGTACAGCACGTTGAGTTACTTTTTGTATGAAAATGTGCTATAGAAATAAATGTTGTTCTTCTTAATCCTCTCACTTCTGTGAGAACGCGTAGTATTATGGGATGTTCCTCGAGAGGAAGGATTTCGGCATATAAAAAGAGTAATTTGTAATAACTAACCGAAACCACAAGAAAGAGCGTGTTTAATGACCAGGAGTAAGTTCATTTGTTTAACTTGCATGCCCTGTTTGTTATAAGATATCGCGTTGTTTAGCGTTTACATAGGAAGAAGGGTTGCCTCCGTGTTATTTACATGCAGTACTATTTATTTCAATAATAAGTTCATGTTTTTACATTATTATGATACTTTAAGTTAATACTGTTTATTGCTTTAAATTTCATACTGCCGACAATAAGTTACTAATGGGTTTCTCTGTATCCTTTCTTTATTGTAGCCCCTCGCGTACTCACATGTGTCTATAATTCTCTCCATATCGTTCCGTAAATTAGCCAGAATTTCTTCCAGAGCTGCTGTGTGGAATACCCCGATGAATCATTTGGCAGTGTTCGTTGTGACCGACACTCCGCAGCGAACATACAAACCACACACGAGCCAACTTCGAATTTGCCGTCAGCTTACAGTGTCCGCCACCAGGTGGCAGCACAGCCCCGTAACACGCGCGGCCTGCGCGCCTCGTTCATCCGCAGGCCTCCTTCGCAATTTCACTTTTATTGCTGTTTTCAAGTTGTTACTTTTCGATGTGAATCAATAGTTTGGAGGAAACTCCAAAGAAGTTTAAAGTCCAATATTAGGTTGCAAGTCCTAACTGTAATTAATCACGTAAAGTATGTCTGTTTCATGTAAAGACTGTGAATGAGACATTTAAAAGTAATCTTTAACATTCACTATAATATTACAAAAAACAGTAAACGTAATTGAAGAGCAAAAACTCACCCGATTGTTCTTCTCTTCTTTTTAGATAATTCAGGATTTCTTTATTTTGCCGTAACAATAATTGAATGTCTTCAAGAAGTTTGTTCTTCCCACTTCTCTCAAAACACACGTTGCTCAGATAAAGTGCAGCTGCCACAATAAACAGCACCATCAGGCAAAACGTTTTATTGTAACTGAGCTTCATAGTTCACTGTGGAAAATAACACAAGGCGTATAAAAATCAGTCTGGAAAAGTGGCATCTTCACCGAGAGCAATTTGACTCTGAGGCCTTGAAATTCAAGCATCTGCCTCTTTTATGCTACGCTGAAGTTGAGCTCAGAGATGAGTGAGCTTTGCTAGTCCGCTGTCCTTATTATGAAGTATCCGTCCCGTGTGATGAAGACCCCTAACCTTCACTCCCAGACTGGCACAGTCGGGCACAGAAGCAGAATATGATGAGCGCAAGTGACATGTTAAAGGGAGTGGTGGGCACAAAGCTGTTTGCCCCCATCACTGACTGACACGTATGTCCAGCACACCATGACAAAGTGACAGGAGAAAAGCATAAACTATTGGGTAGCAAGGTGCAATCATACTCGATAGAGCCCAGTCAAAGATATCTGAGCACAGCATTGGATAAGAAGAGACAGCACTTGGGGTCAGTGAGGGGCTGCTGTTTGCTGAACACCCAAAAGGTCTCCAGTTTCTAAGACAGCTAACTACTGTAACATCACAACATTTCACAATCTTTTAAAATGTATTTGTAGGCTCCAGAACTTTACTAAACTTTACTAAACAATTACTCACCTCGGTAAGAAAGATGTGCTAAACACCAAACACAATTTCATACATCAGTATGAAGGGAAAGCAGACGGATGGGCAGCCAGGTGGGCATTTCTTCAGCTCCAGATGAAGGCCTGCATTAGAATCTGCGTCCTCAGTCACTCTCCTCAATGTCACTCCGCTGCACTTTTTTTCCAGCATAAACATCCCACAGCATAAGTTTACTTTCTTTCAAATTGTTATCTTTTGGCTTTTTAAAGATTTTCTTGAATTATCTTCATCAAGTTCTTTTTACCCAAAAATAGAAACAAACAGACAAAGACTTAGGCTCACACCTTGACATTTTATGCAATAAAGGAGGTTAATAAAATCTAAGTAGAAAAGCACAACAAATAAGAGCATTGAACTGAAAGAGAACTCTTATGGTGTTCAGTTCTTACAATCCAAAGCAAAGCAAATCAACAGAACAGGGCAGAGCAGCACTGCCGCCGGACAATCAATACACAGCAGTGAATGACTGAAATGAGCGCAATGCGAGGAGATGGCAGAGACGGCGAAGGCCAAAACAGCAGACCCTCGCCCAACAGTTACTTGCCTCTCCAGAACGCAGGCACTAAAGACGTGCTGGATGCGGCCTGAGCTTTATCATCATCATCATCATCATCATCATCATCATCATCATCACTGCAGGGGACACTCATCTCCATTGACTGCTCCCTACAAGTTTTCAAATACATTTGATAGTTCTAATCTCCTAGGAGCAATTCTGTATCTAATGTAGGTGGATTTTTTTAGGTTTATTTTTTTATAGAACTTAAAGTATTTCGTTCCAACGGTTTTCATCACTCATATGGCTGAGTTCTGACAACAAAACCTTCGCGATGGATTTTTTTTCCTCCTTTAATCCCCAGGAACAACTGCCTACGTAAATGCTGAAAGAGCGTGGGATCACTACTTTTCTTTTCACAATTTGTCTTTGAAATGTCTTTGTACTGAGTTATTAGGTGGTAGTAATGAATTATTATTATTGATATTCTACTAAATCTTATCCCCCATTTTTCTTTGTTGATGTGCCCCGCAGTTGAAGAGTTAACAGAACAAATAGTTAAAAAGCCAAAACGACTGAAAATACAACTGACAAGCAGGGCCATCTTGAGAGCAGTATAGAAATCCCCCCCACACCCAACCTGTCAGCAAGCCACAACACACACAGATTAGCGTGGGGCACTTGGGCTTGTGGGGCCCGCTAACCGGTGACATTTTTCGATACCACTCAAGTTTACTGTCCGCCGTCATTTACAGGACACCCTGGGGAAACGAACCCCGTTAGTTTACTTAATAATTAACAATTTACATGAACGGCTTTCTAAACGAAATTGCTAAGTCTTCATAAATAACTGTGAGGTGCTCTTTGAGTTCAAAATGATTTCTGTCGACATAAATAACAATTTCTTAAATTGCTGAGCTTTCTGAAGCTAATTCTTCTGGTCAGGAAACAGTCGATGGACACACAACGAAGTCGCGACTGCCATGACTGACTGGATGAGTCAAAAAACGGTTAACGTACTTGAGTTACAGGCTGGAGCGCAGAAATCCTTTCTTGTTGTTTGATTTTGTATTCTTACCCGATGCTCTATGCCGTCTGTGAAGGATCGGCTCGGACAGACAGGCTGACAAAAGAAGGACTCAAATCACACGTGAAGTGGCAGGGGGCGCAGGATGACAAGTTACACACCGCGGAGTGGCCGTGATGGACTCACGTAAAGCCTCGCGATCTCGAGCCATTTAGAATTGGGGTTCAGTGCCAGGCCCCTGGGGGGCATCGTTAGAATGTAAACTGATTGGCAGGCACCATTTAAGACGTGATTACGAGACTTTACATAAGCGCGCCGTTAAACATCCGCTAAACACAATGGTGCCAATGCAAATGATCTGCCCAGTGGCCTCGTAACAAGGAGTCCCGGGTTCAAATCACGGCGGTGCGGTTTTCTTTTTTCCGTATGTAAATCGTAAAGTTTTAAATATACAATGCTATAATTTATAATCAAAGATAATCACATCTGTCTCTGCTCTCACTAGCTGCTTGCCTGCCTGTACAGTCTGTTGATATATATAAATAGAAATATCTAACTGTAATATAGAGCTAATACTGTTGGCTTCCCTGTCTGTCTATTATATCTGTCTAGCTGTCTGTCACCATCAGCTGTCTAAATCCATGCTTAAGTCCGCAAACAATAAAAAATAAAAATACCACGATTTTGACCGACTGACAAAGCATATCAATTTATTTAGTTATTTTTTTAAAGTAATGTCATCCTGCCAAAAGTCAGTTTTTATGTTTTACTATTTTAAGGATTTAAGCCTGGATTTAAAATTGCATAGGATGCTCTTTCAGGTTTTCACAAAGTCCGTGGGATGCTCTTCTTAAACTAACATTGTGAAAAATTGAGATGGCAATCAACATGAACAAGTGTCCTGATAATTGTTCTTAAGTTCTACAAGAGATGTGCTGACAGACAGACAGACAGACAGACAGACAGACAGACAGACAGACAGATAGATAGATAGATAGATAGATAGATAGATAGATAGATAGATAGATAGATAGATAGATAGATAGAGTGAAAGGCACTATATAATGATAGATAGATAGATAGATAGATAGATAGATAGATAGATAGATAGAGTGAAAGGCACTATATGACAGATAGATAGATAGATAAGGCACTATATAATAGATAGATAGATGTGAAAGGCACTATATAATGATAGATAGATAGATAGATAGATAGATAGATAGATAGATAGATAGATAAGGCACTATATAATAGATAGATAGATAGATAAATAAGGCACTATATAATACATAGATAGATAGATAGATAGATAGATAGATAGATAGATAGATAGATAGATAGATAGATAAGGCACTATATAATAGATAGATAGATAGATAGATAGACAGACAGACAGATAGATAGAGTGAAAGGCACTATATGACAGATAGATAGATAGATAGATAGATAGATAGATAGATAGATAGATAGATAGATAGATAGATAGATGTGAAAGGCACTATATGACAGATAGATAGATAACAGTATTGACTATTACAGGTTTAATTTTATATCTATATCTATATTGTGCCCCAACCTGAACTCAATGGATGACAGAGCCTTCGGCTCTATGGTGCCCAACTTTAGAATGAGTGCCCCTCATTAATGAGATCAGCTGACGCAGTTCATTCTTTTCAGACCCTCATTTGTTCAGGAAGGCGCTGAACGGACCCTCACACTCTGCCTGTCCAGCTGCCCAGAAGGATTTCTGTTTGCATCACAACTTGTTTTTTGCTCGTAGTATTTGCATTTCCATCCATCCATTATCCAGATCGCTATACCCTAACTACAGGCTCACGGGGTCTGCCATTTATTCTGGCTTATTGTGTTTTTTTCAGTTTCAGTGCTTTGGATACGCTGTGTTCATCTTTATTTACTGTTTTATGAGGAATGCGATGTTGTGTACGCCCCGTTGTTCATTCTGAATTTCTGTGAAGAGCTTTGAGCATTGGACAGGCGCTACATAAATAAAATGTATCGTTTGTATTATAATTATAGCCGTCTGCTTCTTATTACTGTTCCCACAGTTCATCTTTGAGTCCTGTCCCGTCCCGTCCTGCAGGTGGCATGTGGCTTAAGTCCCTCAGATCCTATCGTCACACTGCTGCAGATAGAAGGGCGAGATGCTGCACCCCCTTCAGTGTCCTTACATGAAGGCACACAGGTGACAGCTGACAAACAAAGACAAGGTCTCTGTAGTGTAAGTCCGTCCACCCAACCCTTTATGTTTGTCTCGGTGATCGTCAGGTGGCCTAACGTGGCCTCAGAGTGTCCTCCCCTGCTGGCGGCTGCTGTTTGGTATCTCCTGATGGCACACACGCCTCACTTGGGGCTCTGCTGCTCATCACTTCAGACTTGTGACTCATTTTAGATTCTCCTTTCTTGCCTTGGCCATATTGAACTGCCCTCCTGCTTCTCATCTTCCTCCCTAATCTCCGTCTTCATCACACACTCTTTATCATGGCTATTGATCAGCAGATTCTCTGCTCTGTAAGTTGGCTTTCTGGTCTTTCAATTCTCTACCAAGTGGACACATGTCTTAGGTGTCATATTGTCTGTAAAAACATCAGCCTTTCTTTATGATGTGGGTGCTGCTAATGGAAACTGGCCGAGATGCCAGTCCTCAGTTATAGGATGGACAGTTTGAACAGAGCTGTGACGTCCTGTGCTTTAGAACATTAGAACAATCAGGACAAGAGCAGGCCATTCAGCCCAACAAAGCTCGCCAGTCCTATCCACTTCATTCTAAAAGTCGAGTTTTGAGAGTCCCTAAAGTCCTCCTGCCCACCACACACCTTGGTTGCTTAGTCCAAGTGTCTGTGGTTCTCTGTGTAAAGAACAACTTCCTGATGTTTGTGCGAAATTCACCCTTAAGTTTCCGCTTGTGATTACTGTGTTCTTGATGAACTTGTTTTAAAGTCACCGTCTCGATCCGCTGGATCTGCTTTTGTCGTTTTAAACACTTCATTCGGCTCTCCTGTTAAACTGTAAAGGCTCAGCTCTGTTAATCTTTATAACTCATCCCCTGTAGCCCTGAGTCAGCCTGGTCACTCTTCTCTGGACCTTCTCAAGTGCTGCTGTGTCTTTATGGAGACCCAAACTGCACACCACACTCCAGATGAGGCCTCACCAGTGTGTTATAAAGACTGAGCAGGACCTCCTGTGACTTGTAGTCCACACGTCAAGGCGCTATATAACCTGACAGTCTGTTAGCCTTCTTAATGGTTTCTGAACTCTGTCTGGCAGTCGATAGAGTCAAGTCCACTATAACCCCTAAGTCCTTCTCATAAAGTGGGCTTTTTTTGACTTTCAGACCCCCATCATGTATTCCACATCTGTACTTCCTATATCTAATTCTTGACATTTACTGACATTACATCTTCTTCTGCTTAGACTGTAAAGGCTCAGCTCTGTTAATCTTTATAACTCATCCCCTGTAGCCCCCTGTAGTCACCGTAGTCGCTCTTCTCTGGACCTTCTCTAGTGCTGTTATGTCCTTTTTGTAGCCTGGAGACCCAAACTGTCCACCACACTCCAGATGAGGCCTCACCAGTGGGTTATAAAGCTGAGCATCACCTCCTGTGACTTGAACTCCACACATCAAGGCGCTATATAACCTGACAGTCTGTTAGCCTTCTTAATGGCTTCTGAGCACTGACTGGCAGTCGATAGAGTTGAATTGACATTAAGCTTTGTGATTCTCGGACGCAGGAAGGAAAACCTCACGACTCCTTCAGCGAACCCTTTTGGCTAACCTGGCCAAGGAGCACAAGGTGTCAGGATTTTCTGCTTGAGCCCCCATCGTGTCAGTGGAATGATCTGGAGAAGCACCTTGTGGTTCTTTGTTCTGCTGTTCTTTGTGTTCTGACCCTTTGATATGGAGACACCCAAACTGAAGCTGCCACTTGGTGAGGGAAAACTGATGAGTTGTGACTGTTTGTGATATGAGAGACGTTTTGGTGAGCACCTCAAGTGAGGTGTTGCCCCCTGATTTTAAGAGAATTCAGTCCATTTGGGCTTCATTGCAAAAAACAATATTCTAGTCCATCTCCAGGAGAAAAGATGTTGGCAGAACTTCCGCTGGGTGCAGAATTCAATCCTGTCAAACTTGGAGTTACATATTTTGTTCTGCTTCCATCTATCTCTTTAACAAAGCAAACCTTCTAACGAGAAATACTTTAAAATAACTGTGGATAAAAATTGATGTCAGTTACCTCCCCAACAAGCCCACTCTGCCTTGACCCGAGTCCCAGGCCTCCGATAGTCTGCATATCAGAAAATCAAGCAGAAAAGAAAGCAGCAGGCCGCTGACACACCTCTAAAGTTAATATAACAGCAGAGTGGCAGGACAGTATACTGTAGGAGCCCTAGAATTGTACATTTCGAGATTATTTCAACCAGATAATTCATCATAATGTTCCTGGAGTCCACTTCACACAGTGCCATGATGAGCGGGTCTTATGTGAGACCTCCAGCCTGTTGTGAGGATGCCGCAAAGTGATGCGAAACAAAATGACAGTCCAGATGCCAGGATTAGCGATCCCCACTTCGGCCAACTTTTGTGAAAAGTAGAATCGGAGTCCGAGTCCCTTTTACTCGCCAGAACTTAACGTACTGGACTTGGACTTGTGGTTTGGAGCTGCTAGAAGACGGAGGCAGAACGTCACTTAAAGTGACAAATAGCAGAGGTTAAAAAGACAAACTTCAAATTTACAGAATAGTACCATAATAAGGAAGATGAGCGAGTGTGCTGGGCGAGTGTGTTGGGCACACACACGCCTACATCTACACACACAGCATAGGACACAACAGGTGAACATACAGAGGCTCAGTTGCTGAGGCTCTGGGAATGAAACCACTGAGGCGTCTTATTTTGTGTTTGACTTGACCTGAAGGGTTTAGCAGAGGGGAGATTTGGAATATGTGATGAGCTGGTGGTCCTTAGGACACGGTTAGTGACACGAGGGGTCCACAGGTCTGCCACAGATGGAACAGCACAGCCAATTCTCTTCTCCGCAGACCCCACAACGCGCTGGAATTTAGATGTGGAGTGAGCTGAAGCCAACCAGACCTGGAGGACGGGCTTACAGAGGGCGGGCTTACAGAGGCTGGGCTTACAGAGGGCGGGCTTACAGAGGGCGGGTTTACAGAGGCTGGGCTTACAGAGGGCGGGCTTACAGAGGCTGGGCTTACAGAGGGCGGGGTTACAGAGGGCGGGCTTACAGGCCTTGTAAAACTGAACTAGGATTGGCTGGCAAATGGAGTTTCTTTAGTTGGTGTAAGAAGTGCAATCACCGCTGTGCCTTCTTAGTGATGGCCGTGGTCTTCAGTTGTGCCCATAAACTCTAAGAAGTCCCCCATAGTGACTGCAGAATCCTTCATTTCTAGTGTGTGAGGTTGTCACTGCCATTTGTGAAAGTCAAGGACCATTTCCACCATCTTGGTGGCACTGAGCACCAGGTTGTTAGAAGCACATCAGGACACAAGACGAGACCCCCGTTTTCTAGAAGGTGTTTCATTGGCAGTGGTAATTAGACCAATAATGGTGGGGCTATCAGCAAATTTAATGATTTTAACTGAAGGATCACTGGACCTGCAGACTTTGGTGTTCAAAGGGTAAAGTCCACAGCCTTGAGGGTCTCCTGCACTAATGCAGAGACCATCTAAGAGGTGGGAGTCCATATGAACGTATTGAATCTGCTTTAGTAGAAAACTGTAAATCCAGTCACAGAGGGAAGGATTCCCATCAGCTCAGCGACAATGGTGTTAAAAGCTGGACTGACGTCTCCAAAGCGCATTCTGGCACAAGTTCTTTTACAGTCCAGGGGCTCCAACACAAAGTGAAGGTCCACGGTGATGGCGTCGTCCACAGATCTGTGTGCTCGATGTGCAAAGTGAAGAGGGCCGAGATCAGCAGCAGTAAGACTTCAGATGGGTAACAACAAGTCGTTCAAATGTCATTAGAAGTGATGGAGGAGCGACAGGCCTGTGATCTCCGAGGCAGCTCATCTCCTCACCTTTGGGTACAGGGACACCACCACAAGATTTAAACAATCAGGTAGAGAGACGAGTTCAAGATGTCCGAGGAGAGGAGTGAGCTGAATTGTGGCAGGTGAGACAGTCAGGGCCAGCTGACAACTTGCAGACATCACGTAGCTTAGAAGAAAAGGAGACACAGAGACAGACTTCAGTGAAGAGGCTGCCGGTCAAACCACCTCAGAGCTCAAGGAGCAGAGGGGATCAAAGGCCTTGGCACCTTGTTGTTCAAATCTGCCATAAAACTTTTTAAGTTTGTCAGGAACGGATGAGTTGGAGAGTGCACCAGCGGAGGACTTTTTGTACTTTGTAAGAAACTGAAGGTTGCACCATTGTCTGCTCCACACTGTTTATTTCTGTGTTTCCATTCCAGGTATCTGTGACTGTGTTGTTTAGCCGATTCCTGGAACGTCAGTAGGCGTCCTTGTCACCAGTTTCAGAGGCTTTTTCTTTTAATGCAGGAGTGTAAAATAACACAAGGTGTACTGTTTGAGAGACACCACCATATTTCAGTGTATGATGTAATAAACTCACAAGTCAATCCTGCCCGGGGTTTGTTTCCTGCCTTACACCCTGTGTTGGCTGGGATTGGCTCCAGCGGCCCCCCATGACCCTGTAGTTAGGATATAGCGGGTTGGATAATGGATGGATGCCCAGTGGGGCTGGGTGGTCTTGTGCCCCCTTGAACCCCTGCAGATTTATGTTTTTTTCTCCAGCTTAAATAGAGTCTTTGGTCCTCCTGGCCATCTGACCTTGTCATCAGACTCATCTTTAGACACACACAACATGATATTTTATATAAGGACGCCACTGTTCTCATTGATATTTATCTGTTTATAAGATCGTATAGATTTATTTGTTTTTTTGCTAAAGAAATAAATGTTGTTGTTCTTGTATTCACCTATTTGGGTTCTTTTTGTAATCTTAATTTACCAGTCCTTGCAATCCGCACTCATCTACTTATTTGTCTCCTATATAAGAATAAACTTAATTCAGTTCAAGCAAAGCTAGTAGTGCATGAAACCACCTGCAGCCTCACGGCTTTATCCAATGGGCCGTCGTCCCTATCAGAGCGCCTGCATGCCTTATATGGAGGGTGATGTCATAAAGCAGTTGTGTTTAATAGGATGAAGGCACCTGGCACTGCCAGTCCATCAAAGGCTCCCGTCAGAAGCACATTAGTTCCATTGATCGCCCACTGCACAACTCAACACACTGCCTCAAGGTACACTTGTGTAGAGTTACAAGGCTGTCGCCGTAACCGTTCCCTGATTGCCTTTGCTTTGTTTCTGTCAATGAAACAACAGAGAGAAGCAGAGAATGGATACCAGCTGTTGATGTAGCACTGTCCGCTCTTAATTAATAGTTTGTGATGTCCATCTAATTCAGACTCACTATTTGATGTTATGGCTGGGGTGGCACAGTGGGGAATGGCCTCATCTCATTAGCACCATGTCCAGGAATGGCTTCTGGATTATGGCAGGGTATATTTTGAGGGCCCTGTTCCTTTGAACTGCATGCATGGATGAATGAATAAAAACGTAGGACTCACCATATATTAACTTGAAATTTCATCTGTCTCCTCAGATCTGATTTGTTTTTTAATGTAAAAGGGCGATGGCATAAGTCATTTACTCCAATATATGCCACTTTGGCTAATTCAGAAAGAGCTCATTGACATCTGAATTGTTCTTTCTGTTCTGCATCAGTGCTTTACCATTTGACACCTGATAAGTCCGCAAGCAGAGCAGTGAAAGCTTTTCCAGGGTTTCAGCAAATCGTAAGCCTTGTCGAGAGCAGGGTCTGCTGGACACCCAAGCCACCCAAGCCACCCTTCACCTTCACAGGGTCTGAGAGACCTGCAGGCAGTGGGGACGTTAAGGTCCTTGGAGTCGCACCCTGCATTTCCAGACCTGTAGGCCTGATGCCCACACTGTCCTGCAGTTCACATCCTTAACTCTGATGAGCCCTTCAAAGAGACCCCTGGGTTGAAAACTCCCACACCAGAACCTCTGAGGCCAGAATAGTGTGAGTTTCTGGACCAAATGGATTCTTTATTTTTAAAACACAACAATAAATGAACACAAAACAAGAGAAACTACTTCAGCTCAGGACTCTCTAATTCAGTTAAAATCCATCCATCCATGCATTATCCAACCTGCTATATCCTAAGTACAGGGTCACGGGGGTCTGCTGGAGCCAATACTCCAGTCAAACTGGCACAGATTTCTCCCTTCATGTCTGCATTGATTTGTGAATTCCACTGCCACCTTTAAATTCTGTCTTTGGTCCATCGAGCGGCGGGCACACCATTGGGCACAGCAACGTAAGGCTGTTCTGTTCTGTGCAAGTGCAGGACTGCCTCTTCTAATTTTAACATACATCATAGATAAAAAATACATTTCTTGTATGATTATAAAGTTTTTGTTATATTCTTTTTCTTTATTCTTCTAATGTCATGCTTAATCTATAATTATTTAAAAAGGAATACATATTTTTTAATGACATCTTTAAAAACCTGAAAACCTTCACCCTCAACAGAGGAAACTATTGTTGAATTGAGCTTCCCAGCGGTCAGATGGCGCACATTTGCTCGATTATCCAGCCTGATTTGAGTCTTTGTGACTTCTGGCCTGGGTCGGTTCTTCAGGCCGAGCGTTTGCTAAAGGCCCAGGCCGGCTTGTGTTTTGGACACTTGTACTGCTGCTGCTGCCAGCGCTGCTGCTGTCGCTTTGCTTCTTCTGCGCCTCCAGGAGGTGACGGTGACATTTTGTAACATTTTCTTGTATCTGTAACCACCTCCCATGAGGCTTCTTCTTCATCTTCTCTTCTAATTGTTTCTTGTGACATATTTGAAGTTAGCAGGAATGTATTGACCAGGGTCAGCACATACTCTTTCTAAGTTAATTTTACAACAATGGCTAAAGACCTTAAACCGACTGTGTTATCCACCACTGCCTTCATTGGTGACTCTTGTCAGATTCCTGTAGTTTATTTGTTTTGTTTGTTTTTTTGCCTTTTTAATCCTTGTAGCACATTTGTCACTCCGTGCTCAGTTATTGCTCTTCTGTGTATTTACGCTCCTCTTCTCCTTGTCTGCTCCTCTGCCTTTTCAAATTGACTTTTGCGCAATTAGGAAGTCAGAGATGTGTCTTCTGACGCTGCGGCAGAGAATTGACACACACGTGAGGCCACAGGAATCCAAACCATTTACCGGGAGCACAACACACCAAAAGCACGGACGGCTCTGGGACTTGTGTCGAGGTGGCATAGGCCTGTGTCTTTTGCACCTGACGGCCGACTGGCTTTTCTGTTTTCCTTCTCAGTGTGACTCGTGCTCCGCTCTTCACAAATGTCTTCTTTTACTTCCTTAACTGCTCAATGTTGGGCTCCATTTGTAGCTCTGAGATAAGCCACTTCTGATCTGTATGCTTGCTTTTGGCCTTCTATGACCGTGTCACCTACATGTGACGATTCTCTGCTGCAGGGTGACAGCACACGTCTCACTTGTGCGGATTTCCTCGTCAGTATGGAAATAAGTGTTTTCTTTTATCAACTGAATGAAAATGTAATCAATTTCTTTCTCCTAACTGGCCAGTTAGTGTTTTTCTACTGGTCAGAAGTCCATTTAGGAGTTCCATCAACCATCTGGCCAGCAAAAAGGAAAGGACAGCAGCACTGCACCAGGCGTACGTCTGCCCAGAGTCCGTCGTCAGCCTTATGTGGCTTGGCCAGTCACTAGCACACCTGCTTGTCCCATCTAATGGGGGCACTAACTGTTGACCAAATGGCATCCATCCCTTACATAGTCTCATTTTGTTAAAAAAAAAGGTGTGTCCCGTGTGTAGACGCCACGCCTAAACAAACCTCTTACACTTTTTCATGATGATTTGGTGCCCAATGGAGTTGGTAAAGCCACCACTAAGTGCTGATTGTGCAGAACCACCTGGCAGCAGCTGTACTGCCCAAGATGGCACAGGTGGGACGTGTCAGAAAGACACCAAGAATTACCATAGAGGCTAATCTGCATTCAGCCCTGCAAGCGTGGTGGGTGTGGCATGGCGTGGCCCTCATCCTCCTCCTCCTCCTCATCTCAGTGGCCAGCTGGAGCTCATTGCATGGCCGCTGTACACACCACCAGTTACATGTGATGGAAAGTGATTTAGCTCCGCTTGAGTGATGGCCACATGGCTACATAGTCATCGGCATCAAAACCAGTTTGTCTCGTCCATAACTAGAAAGTAGAAGTTGTTAGAGGAACAGGAATTGAGCATCAGTTGAAAAACAAGTTGCTTGGGTTTAATGTGCTCATTTGTATTTGCTGTCAGCCGGAGTCCTCCTGCCTATGGACTTTGACAAGCCACTAGGGGGCAGCCTGTCATTTATTAAAGTTCCTGAGGCAGAGGGAGGTTCTCATCCCAGGTCAGGGCAAACGGAGAGGCCGGGCTTTGGGGGTCTTCTTGCATATCACTGCTTTTGATTGGCATATATGCCAGTTGCCTCATCCAGGGCATTTTCTCTTGGGCTGAACACGTTGACCGTCTGCCATGTGTTCATCCTGCTCTTTGTGTCCTGCACTTTGGAAAATGGAAAGTGATGTCTTCAATCTGGCAGGTGGAGGCCTCGTGTGCCACTCAGCGGTCTTTCGCATGGACATTCTGTGCTCTCTGTCGAGTCCATGAGGCTTGCCTTTCTCATTCTTCCCTGTTGGAATGCCAAGTGAAGCCTGGAAGGTGGTCCCGTGAGACCCTCTAATTTGACTTGACTATCTGGTCTGCTCCCCTTTCCTTCTGTCTTCCACTACTTTGACATGCTCTGACAGCCAGCTACTTACTTTTCTGAATTTGCGATTAAATGCCAGTAACTGCCGTCGCCTCACCCTTGGACTTTCTCCATATTTGACTTTTCTTCCATTTCTTAGAACAGCAGAAAGTGCAGCAGACTGAGGAAATGAATGAAAAGATGAGTAAGAGGGCCTTGGTGACAATGCAGTGCACAGATCACAGCAACCAGACCCCAACAAGCAGGTCCCCTTCAGAAGAAGAGGACAGAGGAAGAGTGTGGTGGCAACATGCGACCAAATCCATTGTGAAAGGAGGTGAGCTTCCCAGACAAGACTAAGATGCCAGTTGTCCGCTGGGCTTTTCTCTGCCATCTGATTTGCTCTTTTTGCAGACTTCCGCACTTTCTCCCAGTGTTACACGCAGCTGTGTCTGCTGGAGGAGGGCGGCTTTGCAGCCGTTTATGAAGGATTCCGAAATGTCGACAAGTTGCCGGTAAGGAGACCGCCTGCCTGGATAGAAAGTTAGAGAGGCCATCTTAGGCACCAGCACTGGGGGGCCACAGGACTGTTGTGCAGAGTTACGTAGTACGGGGCTTATGATGGGCGCCACAGTGGACATTGCAAAGAATGAGGTGTCAGAATAAGAAGAGGTGGGCAGTCAATGTCAGAGCAGTGGGCCAGATGGGCATTCTACACTTCAAACATGGCACTACCTGTGGCACCTCCTCTTTCTTGGCAGCCCAGGGTATCATGCAGTTGTCTGTGTAGGTGAAGCCATCAGAGTGATGAGGGTTTGTTTCGCCCCCTGACCTCCAATACCGCTGCCCCAGAAGGCCCTGGGTTTTCATTTTCCCAGTTTCTGATCCTCAACAAACGACTTGGTCCGAAAATTTAAGAGCAATGTCTGAAAGTCACTGACTACCGTACAAAAGGCCACACCTTACTGAGAAAGAAGTGGGAGAAAGACAATGGCGAGCAACGAGTACCTTCGAAGGAGGGTCAGTAAGGTGGTCCTCTCCAGTACTGTGGACCTCTGCTGTGAGTTACAAAGAACTTCCTAGACGTATCTGCAGCCAGCAGAGGGCGCACATGCAAGGGCTCTTCTTGACCGACCATTCAAACCAGACCCAGACTGGGGCCCAAATGCCCCTGAAAGTCCATTAACTGGTGGGCTTGGACTCCAGAGGGTGGTTAGGACACGAATTTGGCTGGCGGCAGGAAGAAGGAGCAGACGGTCATAGAGGAGGAGGTGGTAGATGAGAAGAACAGCGTTTGTTTTATTAATACAAGTCATGGATCTTGGGGGCTCGGAGAGGCCGGAGGGGTTGGTCATCCGTCTTTTACTTACGTGGTTTGCTTGGTTGTTTGTGTTCGTCCCTCTCTTGTGGGTTTTATCATAATAAAGACTAATGTTTGTTACTTTGGCCTACTGCGGCTCATTCTGGGTTAGGAGAAGACATCCTCAGGGCTCATCCGAGAAGGCTGGCTCTGAAAAGTTCATGACAGCATGGCTGACTGAAAGGCGAGGTCCTGTTACACAAAATGCGTTTGATGTCAGTCACAATTTCAACATCAGAATTGTAAGCTGAAGACGCTAAATACAGCGCTGCTTCAAGGGTGACGAAGACCACCAAGTCACCTTCCTTACTGGAATGCAAAAGACAGATGTAGTCAAGCAGGCCCAGATGCCAAATGTCCTTTTCCTGTAAAAGCTTTGGACGTCCCTTTTGTGTCACATCAGTCTTGAATGTCTGCATAACAATGTCACGTGCAGCCAGACCAGCCCTGAATGTCATTTACACAAACAGCACGGCCTTGAAGTAAAGCCTGGAATTACAACATCCATGCAGAACAACGTGCAGCATAAAAAAGAAGACACAACTGGAGAACATTAAGAACGTGACGTGAAGAAAGGCAGATGAAATAAAATCAAACGTAGACATAAAATGACCCGTAGACTTGGACCTCTAGAATCATGTGAGACGTCTTCTCTGTCCGCCCCCAAATCCTGACTTGTGGCCCTCCTGCCGTCTCCATATTAATGAGCGGACATTTTACTGCCATTACTACGCCGTGAACCTTTTAACTTGATCGGCCCTGCTCTTTCCATTTCTGGTTTTCTTCCTTGTAGTGTTTCATTTTCATCAAAATATTCTGATATTTGCCATTTTCATTTATCACTAATCTTTCTGGACTCCCCCTGCAATCTGTGTCCTCGTATTTGAAATATTTTCATTTTCCTGCACTTTATCGATGATTCTGTAATGTGCATTTGCTCGGCCTGTATAGCACTTTGTTGTGGTGCCTTTTGTTAAAGGTGTCATTCAAAACGAGTCCTTGGACACGACTTGTTCCTCGGCTCCATTGAATATTTCTTCAATTTGTGGCTCCTGCCATGAGATTTCACCGGGATGCTCCTCAGCGCTTTCAAACTCAGTTACGTTAGGACTACGCCAGACCAGCATCACATCACGTAAGCCAGCTTTGGGTGAGGTCCAAATTAGTGGCAGTCCTTTTTTACTTAAAATTCCATAACATTGCAACAGGGTTATTATGGGTAGGGTTACAAAGGGTTAAAAAAAGAAGAAACACATACATGTGACTCAAACTTCATATCAAACATGCAAAAAGGGAACAAATAATAATTTAAAATTAACTCAGTATGTAGAAAAAGGACGAATTACAAATGAGAAAGAGTACACAATGCACCACGTGACACTGCAGATAGCACCTCCTAGTGACCGACAGTGTGGAGTGCACCCAAGAAATAATTCACTCTGTCGACACTTACTGGTTATCTGAACTACAGAAATGAAAAAGTCTAGTAGTGTGATTTGACCTTTGACCTCAAGTCAGGCTGTCCATCTTGCTTGCTTGTACTCTCGATTGTCAGACTCCGCTTTGTGTATTCAAACCTCACATTTTGACCTCCTATGTGTGATTCTTTACATTTACTGACATTAAACTTCATCATCCACAAGCCTGTCTGCTGTCCAAGTCCTTCTGTGATGATATAACAGATTCCAGATTATCTGCTAATCCACCTACCTTGGTATCTTCTGCAAACTTCACCAGCTTGCTCCTTCTATTCCTATTTAAATCATTTATATATTTTAAAAATAGCAACGGCCCTAGCACTGCCCCCTGCTGGTCACCACTCTTAACATCGGCCAGTTCTGATGAGGTTCCTCACACCATCACCTTTCCTGTGTCTGAGCCAATTCTGCACCCGCCTACACACCACACCCTGGACTGTCACTTTTTTTAGTTTGATGCCCACCATCTCATGTGGCACCTTATCAAATGCTTTCTGGAAGTCCAGATAAATAATCTCATCTGCTCCACTATTCTCGTATCCTTTTGTTGCCACCTCATAGAATTCCAGCCTGTTAGTAAAACACGACCTCCCTCTTCTGACCCCATGCCGACTGTTCAGTAAAACTCCTGTCCTTGCCAATTGTTGCTCAGTCTTCTCCTTCAGAATTCCTTTCATTAATTTTCTTGTGATGCACTTTAAGCTTACTGGCCTGCAGTTATCTGGATCTGCCTGCTCACCCTTTTTATATAACAAAGTAATATTTGCCATTCTCCAGTGCACAGTGACTTCCTAAAAATCTGTGTCAAGGGTTCCTATCTGCACTCGCTAGCTTCCTTAAGAACTCTGTGGCAAATATTATCTGCTCCTGGTGATTTGTTTGATTTCATCTTATTTAATCATCACAGCTCTTCTCTCTCTACATTTTCCAAACCACTCAGTACCTCCTTAGTAGTCCCTGTTACTGCTCTGAGGTGATCCACTTGCTCACACGTGAAGACCTCAGGAGAATGTGAATTTAGAGCGTCTGCTATTTCACTGTCTGTGTCTTTTAATTCCCCTTTTAATATTTCTGATGCACTTCACCTCCTCCTTGACTGTTCCTTTACTATTTAAAGAATCTCTTGGGGCCGTCTTTCTCCTTATCTGTTATTCCTCTCCAGCTGTCATTTAGCCTCCCTGATATCCTTTTTAATGGTTGTCCTCATGTTCTCATACACCCTCTGACTCACTTTGCAGTTATTCGTCTTATACACCATACTTTGTATCTGTCCTTCATTAAATTTAACACATTTTTAAACCCGTTCCACTGCTCCTCGACTGTCTCCACACTTAACAGCTCATCCCAGTCCATCCTCCTTAGACTTTGCCCTACCAAAGATCAGCTTAACAGTTTTAGTCCTTATGTCTTCACTCTTTCAAAACACTGTGAGCTGTATGACATTCTGGTCACATGACCCTAGTGGTCCAATCACCTCGACACCCTCAGTTCTGTCCTGACTATTACAGAATACTAAATCCAGACAGGCCTCACCTCGTGTTGGCTCTTTAACATGCTGATGTTAGGGTTATTAGTCGCTAGTCGCTGTTTGCTTCTAAAAACTGCTGCTCTTGTGCTCCGCCATCTCCAAGGTTATCCCAGTTAGTTTTTGGATACTTAAAGTTCCCCCCATGACTGTAATATCCCCTTGTAAACTCACCTTTTTAATATCACTCAGCTACCACTACTAACTACTAAACACGCAGTCCAAAGTGCTCACTATGGACACGGCACACGTGTTTCAGGGATTTACTCTGCACTTGTGACAATAAGGACCCTAAAAACCAAATTCTTTACCACTGCAGCCCAGCCATCTTCAGAGCAGTGAAATGAAGTGGCAGCCTTGATGTCCGCAGCCCGGTCCCTCAGCCACCACGCTGAAACAGTAACATGAATTGCTCTTTTGTTTCTTTCTTTCTCTGTCATGCAGGTGGCCATCAAAATTTATGGAAAGGAAAAGGTGGAGGACTGGCTGGAACTGGTAGGCATATAATGGCGTCCCTTTACTGTGTCACAGCTGCTTTACTCATTTGTGCAGTTTGTTCATCCAAGCTAAGTGTGGCGCCTTACAAGGAAAACTCAATGGAAGTCTGCTGTACCAAGTAACAATGTCACCCTCTGCGGTGAAGCCATTTACTAATTGTCTGAGCACAAGATGATGAGAGAGGTCACCTCAGGTATCATATTTGAAAATGTTCTGAGTTGAACGCCATCATTATTAGGCCTAGCAGCTCCACCTTACAGCAGTTCTCCTCCATTTTGGAAGCCCAGCTTTGATTGAAACACGAGGGAATCTTCTCCTTCCTCATTTGAAGGCCATCTCTACTACTGAGGTCTTTCAGCGAAGTGAATCAAGAAAGCTACTGGGGCTCCTTCCCACCGAGAGCAGGGTGCCTCATTGGCACTGCTGTCTTGTTGATGACTCTGCCACGTTCAGACTGTGGAGGAGACTAGCAGGCCAACGCATGTATCTGCTGGCAAAAGCTTTGAATAATTATTCTGTTTATTCCATTTAATTTCCTTTCTTTTTTCGTTTGTTTGGGGTTTTTGGAATAAATGGAATTCCATCTTTGATTTTATTAATTTGATGTCAGTTTTAAATATCTGAAAATATCTCGGATCTTAGTGTGCTACCATTTCATCTGTTGTGGGTGCCACCATTTTGGGTGGCCTCTCCATCCCAGTTACTGCTATGTGGCACTGAAAGTTGTGCTTTGACATGTCATTGTCCCCACAGTTTAAAGAGCTCTTGTTGTCCAACAGAAAGCTTTTGCCGTGATGGTTTGTGTTTCTTGACTTAATGCTCAGGAATTCTTGTGTTTCTTCTTGGTTTTGGGTTTTTGTTTTTTTGTATTGAAATTTGCAAATCAGCTTATTTTTGACTTTATAACAAGTCATTCATTGGAGGGCCACGTGAGTACAACCTCCAGGGATGCCGCAGTCTTCCAGTGTGCTGAGTAGACCAAAAGAAGTCATTTTGGATGGTGGGGCGTGAGACCACAAAGCATAGAAGGACAACCTGAATGGGGGCATATGATGCCCTCCCAGTATGCTGGAGCAGAAGCAGAGCCAGGAATCATTTCTAGGAAAGTATAGGAATTGTAATTGCAGTCAGGATCGATCATTTGAAACTCTCCAAGAACATATGTTGGGGGATTCAAACCCAAATGACACCCCACCACGATGGCTATGCCAATGTTCATGGCCTCTGAGGGGGGTACATGCAGGCTGTTTTATCTGAGAGGAGCCCAAAAACACCCACATAAGCCAAAAATTGAAGAATAAAGATCACAAAGCTCATCTTGTAGCACTGACTGAAATTCTTAACACAAATTACAATGAAAGCAGAACGTCAGCGCCATCAAACAAAGCAGAAATGTGGTGGGCTTCGTCCAGAAAAGGAGTCTGAGGGCAGGACAAGTTAATGACATGAAAAGAGCACTGATGGGAAGCCATTGTGATAGTCGGTGAGCAAGGAGGCAAACTCTCATTTATCAATCACTTCAGATGAGTGGAGTTTTGGCTTTTCTGACAGAGCAGCACGAGAGAAAGTCCAGAGAAGAGCAACGAGGCTGATTTTGGACCACGGAGAGCAAGTGAAGGAGCAGAGCCAAATGGAGATTAGGAGCGGACTCGTGCAGTGGACGCCAACTGTGACTTTAACAAGAAGACGGGGCCACAGATGGTACAAAATTAAAACCACAGACACATGGAATGAACGTCCAGGCACTGCGGTGGACCTTTAGAGCTCAATTTGATGTCATTTTGGCACATAGGATTGGCAGGCTTGTTGGGCCGAATGGTCAGTTTTTGTCCAAATTGTTTGAATCAGCTCTGGACTGCTTCGATGTCTTTACAGCCTTTTCCTTGGTCACTAAAAGTAACCGTAATATCGTCTCGACGCTTTTACAGCAATGAGAAATGTGGTGGACAGATCATTGTTTAAAATTTTTCTCATTTTTGAAGATTTATTTTGAAAATGTGCTGCCATTTTGTTTTAATTATGAATGCCACCATTCTGGGCTACTGCTAGGCCGGATGACCAGGGGTTTGCCACGTATGATGCCACGGCTGTTGAGGTTTCAGCACAGTTGGTGTCAACGAGCACTCCTGGCTGTGAATGACTTCATTCCTTGGCCATCATTTGATCCGGCTGCGTTTCTCCATCCTTTCTCTATATGCTCTTTAAGATGCCGCTTTGGCTTCATGCCCCAAACTTATTTTTTAGATGTATGAACCTGTCTTTAAGTTCCGTTCTTCATCTTTGTGACCACCTAGTGTGCTCATTGCAGCACCAGTGTATAAAGTTGGATTTCCTCTCAAGTTCAAATCCCCACAAAGCACCAGCAGGCATCAGTCTTCGTTTGTTGGGCTTGACCAGGAGAAGTGTGTTACCCGCCTGCTTGCCTATCTTGATGTCCCCCTCTGTCCCTGCAGACATGTGAGCCAGTGGAAGTCACCTTATTAAAGAGGATGAGCAGCCCACCAGTCTCCCCCAGAGTCATAAGATTGCTGGAGTGGTACGAGACACCGTCAGATTTTCTTCTCGTCTTGGAGAGGCCCACACCCTGCATCAACTTGCTTGACTTCCTCTATCAGTTTGGTGGCATTCTTGACGAACTGGTGGCTAAAGGTATTTTCAGGCAGATGGTGCAGGCTGTCCAGCAGTGTCACAGCCATGGGGTCTTTCACGGAGACCTGAAACTGAACAACTTCCTTGTGCAAATTGATACTCAGGAGGTAAAACTGATTGACTTTGGCTGTGGTGCTCTGCTCGCGGAAGCCGCCATTAATGGACGGATTGGTGAGTTGTCACAATGTCGTAGTGTCGCTCTCTGCGAGTCTCGTGATACTAAAACGTGCTTCTCTGTCTAGGTACACGTGTCCATTCTCCTCCAGAGTACCTGGAAAGCAGGGAGATTGAGGCGATGCCAAGTAATGTGTGGGCCCTCGGACTCATGTTGTACTTCATGGTGTTTGGGGGGCGGCCATTTCGAAACCCTGAAGATTGTCTGGTGGAGGGGAACCTCCATATCTTCAATACAGTGTCCAAAGGCAAGCCACCCTGCCGGCTGTGATCACCTGTAGTGGTAAGAATGAATGCTAACAGTTGTGATTCTGTCTCGTGGCAGAACTGCAGCGCCTCCTGTGGTGGTGCCTTTCCATATCACCAGAGGATCGGCCAACTCTTGATGAGATCCTTCAGCACCCCTGGTTCAGACGGGACTGGTGTGAGCAGGTGAGGAAAACCTTTGGGGAGGTGGGATCCTGAACTCCACGTGTGACGTTAGGGGAATCCTGCACCCACAACTGCTCCAGACCTGTGACTGTAGTCCACGCAAGCCTTTTGGTTACACATGGGACCTTCAAATACAATTCCAATACTGCAGGAGATGCTGACGGCTCTAGAGACTCACCGTAGACGTTCCTCCATGTCCCCTTCCACTTAACCAGGGCAATGTGTTCTGCTCCTCTCCAAAGTCCAACTCGCCAGGCTGAAGTGGACTAGGAGTACTTCGACTACAACAGTATGACATCCAAACAGCATTTCCAGGTCAGGTGGTACCTCCGTGTGACTGGGTTGCCTGTTGGATCTCCAACTCCCATGCAAGTCTGGGGGGTCAAATGCCCAGTGGGATGATGGGGAACACTCTCCATTCATCATGTTGATCTCCTGACTGGGTACTGGGACCACCATCAATCCTGGCTGAGATGCCAGCCCATACCTGAGCTCACCGTCTTTATAAAGCACACAACTGTAAAATCCTGTGCAAACAGCAGGTGTGGAAAATGCCAAAGTCACTAACCCAGGGTCCTCATCTTAGGCTTCAGCCAGTCCAGCAGGGGGCGCGTGCTCCCCACTGAGAACTGCAGTCGTATTTGAACCAATTTAATCACAGTGGAGATACCAGTGGGGTCTTTTAGGATCACATGGCCATCTTTGTAAGAGTTCAAGGCGGGCACACCATCCTTCAGTGACTGAGCTCTGCTGTTCAATTCCCTTCAATCGCTCCGTTTGTTTGACTTTAACTCCTAAAATAAGAACACCAGCTGACGTCAGCAACAACGACATTTAATTCTACAGAACCTTTCCATACGAGAGACGAGGCTCAAAGAGCTTTTAGAAAGAATTCAAAAAATAATTACAGAGAAGATCAAATTCAAAATAGCAAAGATAATAATGAATAAATAACATTCAAGAAAATAGTGCCCACTTCTATATAAGACAGACGTAGAATTATTAGAGAAGTGGAGTCCTTGTGTGTAGATTTGGTTTTTTAAGTCTCTAAAGATGAATCCGATGGCTGGGAGGTCAGAAAAAATAAGACAAAACTCTGAAAAAACTGCAAAAAACCCCGAAAAGCCAAAAGACCAGCCGTCCCACTGGACCTTCCACCTCCCATTAACGTTCTCCAGTCAGTCCTCATTGTTTAACTTTTTGAATTCATTGTAGAGGATTTGATTCAGTGGGCCTCGTGAAAAATTCGTGGAATTCGCTTTCATTCCAACATCACAGGCGCCTGCACAGGACTTTGATCAGGTGGTGGCCGTGCCTGGAAAAGAAAGCAGATTGAAGAATATGTTCATATCTAGTTCATTAAGAGTCCAAGTTACAACAAGGTGGGTCCTCGGGAGATTTCTAAAGTGGTCATATCTCTATTGGTGTAGTGTTCCACACGTTTGGTGTATAGCAGCAGACGACCACCTCAGCTCTCTGAATAACAAGCAGACCACCATTAGCAGACTGCAGATTGGAATGGAGGGAGCAGACACTCCCAAGTGTAGGAAGGAGCAGATTAGCTTAGCAGGATTTTCAAGTCAATTCTGAAAGCCACTGGTCACCAGTGTCACGACGCTATGACTGGTGTGATGAGCTCAGATTTTCTTCTTCTAGTTAGGATTCTTGCTGCTGCATTCTGAACTCATTGCCACTGCTTGACGTCTTTCTTCGGTGGTCCTGTTAATAAAGTGAGTTGCGGTAACCTAATGGACTAAAAGTAAAAGTGTAAATGATCTTCTCAACATCTTGCAGTGTAATAAGACATCTAAGGTCTGCCATGTTCCTTAAATGGAAAAATGCAGTCCTGGTAATCTGGTTAGGGTTAAACTTAAAGTTTAGGTCAGAGCCCAAGGTGATTCTTTACCTGAATTCTTTACTTCTTAACGTCTGCTGGCATGTGAACCTTAGAGAACGTTTGATGAGAGGAGGCCATTCAACCTGATCCTCTCCTCTGAATTTCTAGTTTGGCTTCTCTTAACCACACGGCTCCTTAGGTCTTATTAACCAATGAATGCACTCGTATCAGTCTTCTTAAAAATGCATTCATTTTAGCTTTATGGTTGACCCTTACATTTAGTGTCAGGGTTTCAGTTGAATGCCTGCCCTTCCAAATTGTCCCACCGCCAGTCTGTGACTGGGCTCACAGAAAGCAGGCAGCTGATTCCTTTAACCTCTGGCCACACTTTAGATTCTGTAAAAGTGGTCAATCAACGATAAGTGTGAATTTCAGCTTGTGTGTGAGTGGGCCTGCCCTGTGATGGACTGATGTGCCACCCAGGGTGCTTGCCAATGCTGTGCCCAAAGCTGCCTGAGTAGGCCATGGTGCCAGCTGTAAGTGTGGATGCTAAAGAAGGGGGCTCAGAAATCACTCTGAGTCACTTAGAAGAGAAGCTGCAAAGTAACTTTAAAAGGAATTTATTAAAGAATTGCGTAAATGAACGGGCTGAAACCTAGACAAGCCATACAACAAAACTGAGGCCTTCTGGCCAAAACGCTTGACTAGATTAGATTATATTAGACCAGACTAAACCAGATCAGACTAAACCAGACCAGACTAGGCCAGGCCAGACTTCATTTGCCCCCAAGGGGAAATTACAATTTACAGGTTATAGAGCTGAACTCAAAAGGGCTAACAGATAATAAAAGAAGATGAACCCCTTTAGTGGTCCAGCTGTGGCCTCACACTTATTAGGAATGTAAGGCTTGCATCCGTGACTCCATTGAAGGGTGCCTTTGACATTTGAATTTTACCATTTTACAACTCTTATTCCGTCTGACTGGCTAAGACAACTGCCACACAAGCCACAGAATCAGAAACTACGCTAAACCGGTAAAGAGTCCATTCTGCAGTAATAAAGTACCTGCCATGGGAGTGACAGGAGAGGATTGGTATCTGGGCTGCGTCACTGCCACCCCATCATGCCAGGGAGACCCTTGTGAATGTTTATATCCATATTGTTTCTGCAGAGTGAAGCTAATGAAGAGCGAGATCGATAAAGCAGCGCTGCTCCATGAGCTGAAAGATCACAAGAAGACGGCAGATGGAGAGATGAGCAGCCAGGGAGGAGAGCCGAGCTTCACCAGGGGTCCAAGTGTATGAGGTAAGGAGCAGAAGAAAATGGACAACCACCATCACACTGGGAAATCGCAGACCTTGAAATGCACTCCCAGTATACGGGCGTCAAACGCTGTCACTACTAATCCAGGGTGAGTACCGCTGGGCCTTGAATGGACAGCAAATGGCTGGGATGCGTACCGTTGAACAATAGAAACATTTTCACAGGAATGGGCCATTCAGCCCAAAAAGGTCACCAGTCCCATCCACTTTATTCATCCTTAATAAAATCAAGTTGAGTCTGCCGCACTACTTGGTCGCTTATGTGTCTGTGGCTCTCTGCGTCAAGAAAACTTTGTAATGTTTGTGTGCTTTAACAAGTGTCCAGCTGTGTCCCCCCAGTGTTCTCATTTTAAAATCACAGTCTCATTCCACTGGACTCGTTCACTTTGTAATTTTAAACACTTCACTCAGGTCTCCTCTTCATCACTGTAAAGGCTCAGCTCTTTTAATGTTCATAACTCGTCCCCTGTAGCCCCCTGTAGTCAGCCTCGTCTCTCTTCTCTGGACCTTCTCCAGAGCTGCTATGTCTTTATGGGGACCCAAACTGCATACAGGACTCCAGATGAGGCCTCACCAGTGTGTTATAAAGCCTGAGCAGAACCTCCTGTGACTCGTACTCCACACGTCAAGGCGCTATATAATTGTTAATGGCTTGTGTCCATTGTCTGCCAGTTGAGAGTGTCGAGTCCACTACGACTCTAAGGTTCTTCTTATTTTCAGTATTTATATTTACAGACCTCCTATTTTTAATTTCTTCCTTCTTTACCTTTACTCACATTTCAGTTTCTTCTCACACAGCTCTGAGTGCACTGACCTGCTGTGTATCTGATTGACGTATTGCTAGTTTGTGGCCATTTGCCACGTTTTATGTTTTTTGTTTTTGGGACATAGTGGAGACGGTGCCTAGCACTGCAGCCTCTCAGCTCAGATCACATATTTGGCAGCCATAATCGGCCCAGCGTAGTTGGCATACTTTTCTGTAGACCTCAAGGACACTTTTGCCCAGAGGGGACTGGGTGGTCTCATGGTCTGGAATCCCTACAGATTTTATTTTTTCTCCAGCTGTCTGGAGTTTTTTTGTTTTTTCTGTCCCCCCTGGCCATTGAACCTTACTCTTATTTGATGTTAATTAATGTTGATTTATTTTGTTTTCTTATTGTGTCTTTTATTTTTCTATTCTTTAATATGTAAAGCACTTTGAGCTACTGTTGGTATGAAAATGTGCTACAGAAATAAATGTTGTTGTTGTTGTTGTTAAGAGAGCACAGCAGCATTTTAATGACTCAAAACCGGTTCAGTTCAGTTTTGTCTTGGTAGAGTGATATATTGCTCTCCTTTCCCCTTTTGTATTATTAAGTAGCCCTTGTCAGAACGGCTCAAATCTCCCAGACTCAGCACTCTTTATCAGGTACAGTAATCCCTCCTCCATCGCGGGGGTTGCGTTCCAGAACATCCCACCCCCCAATCCGCGATAAATGAAAATCCGCGAAGTAGAAACCATATGTTTGTGTAGTTATTTTTATATATATTTTAAACCCTTATAAACTCTCCCACACTGTTAACTTTATTAGAGCCCTCTAGACATGAAATAACACCCTTTAGTGAAACGTTTGAACAGCGCTCCATTACAAGACAGAGATGACAATTCTTTCTCACAATTAAAAGAATGCAAACATCTTCAGGAGCAGAGAATTTCAGAGAGAAGAGAGCGCTTGCAAAGAAAAGCAAACCATCAAAAAATCAATACGTGTGCTTCTGTAAGCACTGCGATAAAGCGGCCGGCATTTCTTAGAGGAGCGTCCGTATCCACTAGGCAAACAGCCCCTCTGCTCACATCTCCTCAGTCAGGCGCAGAGAATGTCAGAGAGGGTGAGAGAGAGGCAGAGACAAGCAAACAATCAAGCACCGCGCGGGATGCAAATCTTATATCATTGAGGAGTTTTAGTTAATATGTAATACGTGCTCTGATTGGGTAGCTGCTAAGCCATCCGCCAATAGCGTCCCTTGTATGAAATCAACTGGGCAAACAAACTGAGGAAGCGTGTAACCTAAATTAAAAGACCCATTGTCTGCAGAAATCCGCGAACCAGCGAAATATCCATGATATATATTTAGATATGCTTACATTTAAAATCCGCGATAGAGTGAAGCCGTGAAAGTCGAAGCGCGATATAGCGAGGGATTACTGTATTGTACTTTATAACTTCTCCCCACCTTCCCTTCTACATGTATGACCTCAGGCAATTAGGTGTAGTAAAAGAGCAGGAGTTAAGTTACAATTCAAATAATGGATTATTGATAATCTCTCTATTATAAAAAAAAATCCTGGGAGACAAAGACGGGACACAAGACGTGATCTTCACGTTAAGATCACGGAAGACACTTAAAAGACTTGCAAGATGAAAGAGAATGGCCACTGAGCATCTCGTGGGGACATTAAACATGAGACTTTGTGCCAAGAGGTTGACCCAGGACCGTCTCGCGATGACGTAGAACATGAGATTCTTGCGAGACACGCCGAACTTACAACCAAATATCAAATAAGACCACAGGCAGCAAAACACTCAGTCGTGTGAGTGTGAGGCTTTAAGCAGACACAAATCCAGGGCTCTCAGCGCGTATAAAGCGGATAAGAACAATACGTCGACGACTAAGTGAAGAAGAAAGAGCAGCGTGAAGAAAAGAGACTCAAAAGCGTTGGAGAGAAAAAAAATGCAAAAAAGAAAAAGAATAATCAAGGTGGAAATTCAGAAAATAAGGAAAGTGGAATTGAAAAAAGCAGGTCCATTCGGGCTTAGAATTAAAAGACAAAGTAGAACTTCATAACGACGTTCACAAACGTTGGCACTAAACACATGCAGAGCAAGTTAGAGATTATGAAAGCAGTGGAATTTGAAAGGCTCAAAAAAAACATTGGCGCAATACACATGTGGAGAAAGTTAAAGAATATGAAAGTAGGAAAATTAGAAAGTATAAAAAAGAAAGTAAAGATCACAGTAGTGCAAACAAACAGAAATTATTACTCGAAAAAGGGAAAATAATCACCACGGACCAGGTGTCATTAAAAAGAAAAGCAGGACAAAGCGAGGTCAGAAATAAAAGACAAAGAGTCGAAAACAAAGTAAAACATCATAAAGAGGTTCAAAAACACATGCCGAGCAGGGGTAGAGATAATGAAGACTGGAATTCAAAAGACTCAAAAACAACGTAGGCGCGAAACACAAGCAGAGCGAGATACAGAATATGAAAGCAGAAAAAAAACGACGGTCAAAAAAAGAAAGTAAAGATCGCATTAGCGCAAACAAAGAGAAATGATTACTCAGAGAAATAACGAAAAGGCGAATTGACATCGAATATATGGACACAGGTGATATGTCAGAGGTATGTAAATATTGTAAGGCTTTGAAGTTTAAGTCAGAGAATTTCAAAACCAGAGTTTACCTCACGTACATTTATTGGTTACTTTACAAAAAAACGATTCACTGCTGATGCTGAAGATCGTTTTGTCTGTGCTGAAATTCCAAACAGAAAGCTATCCTGAATTAGGGTACAAAGTCATTAAACACGTCTCACTGACCTCAAGATTCAGGACATTGGGACTCCAAAGATTCCAAATATTGTTTTTACAGAAGTTCTGAAATAAAAGTGAAACTAATGAAACAGCAACAATTCAAAGGAAAAAAAATCTGAAAAGTGCGTATCCAGAAAACCAAACACTGGGGTTGGCGAGCGAAGCCCCAATGTATTCATAAATAGTAACAATATGCAAAGTACATTTGAATATTGGCAACCATACAACCTGATAAAATGGTGAGGTGTAGTTTCAGGTGGCACACAGACTTGTCTCCAGTTAAGTCCTCATTTGTGCTCGGCGTTCTTCAGAAAAGGCCGCATGCCCGTCTCAATATGGCTGCCGAGTGAGTTGTGCTCTCCATTGTGTTGTCCTTTTCAGTTCATGCATCACTTTGGCAAGAGAGACAGTGTGAGGTTAAGCAAGCAAATTGACAGATTTTCTGTCCAGCCCCTCGAGCCAATAGGACATCGTGGTACTTAAAGGCTTCTGATGCAAGCCAATCCCAAACAGCTACACTTCAGACCAATGGGGGGACAGAACATCTTCACACCTGATAACCATTTGTTGAGCTGAAGTTTGCCAGGTAGGCAGCCCGGCTTTCCACAGGGGGTTGACGGAGAGACTTCAGAGAAACATCAGCCAAACTTGTTGAAGGCACGTCCCCCCTACTCTGTCCTAAAAGGGGGGAAAACATGAATGCTTCTCACTAATGTGACACTAATATTCCATTTGCTTTGCCTAAATTACAAATAAAGACATACAAAATATTTATTTACTTGTAAGCAAAAGTTCACATCACAACAAGTTCCTTCTTCCCATTGACGTCTTTGTATTCCATGGAGTTTGGTGACGTTTGTGACCTTTTCCATGATTTTGCTCATCACATTTCCTCACAGCTGCTGATCACTTTCAGTTTTGAGGAAGATGCAGCCATCGTCACCTCAGAGCTTGGTGGCAGAGTCCCCTGCGGCTGCTGTTGCTTGCTGGGAATCAGAGACGTGATGACTTCAGGATGGCGGATTTTCATCCACTGATGGATTTTAAGAATGAGTCTGTGTGCTTTTCAAGTGCCTGCACTTTTCGTATTTTGGCCATTTGAACATCTTGTGCTGGATAATCGGTCAATAAATATGATAAGTTGTGACTGTCTAATCTCGGCCATTCAGCATGATTATGGTGACATGCCCGGTTACATGTCAAGTCCCTAAATTTAGTGACTGTCCTTGTTGCAATAAGTGGGATCATTGCATCCAAAAGTGAGGAGTAGCTGAAACCTCTGGTGCTGCACAGGCAATCGCCATCTTCGCTGATGTGGGTAGCCAAGCCCTGAGCGACATCGATAAGACTGTGAAACGACTGCCTGGCATCTAACTCCCTCTCGTCAACTCCCTTTGATCACGTCTAGAGTCTGCTCTGCCAACACTGACTTGAGATTTTATTGATTTGTTTTTATTACATTTCTGCACGTCCGATTTCTGTATTCAAATTTTTTACTCTGTATGCATTGTTTTAGTTTTGTAACAGCTTTTAAACTTGTTAAATTGTTTCACATTCATTACAGCATTTTTATAGTATTAGTCGATTTCTGTCCATTTAGAAACTACTCTCAGTGAGGCGTATTCAGCACTAATGTGCTGAATGTGCATGTGACGTCTGTTGGAGTGGATGTTGTAATAAAATGCTTTGCATCTTTCATTCCAACAGATGGTGCATCACAAACCCTAGAACATTGAAACAATTGTGACAGGAACAGGCCATTCAGCCCAACAACAACATCAAGTCACGATTTGAAGGTCTCCACCACACGGCCTGGTAAATAATAATAATAATAATAATAATAATACGTTTTACTTCCCATGGTAATTTAATCTGCCCGCATCTCCCCACTCACTCTTATAAGCTTATCTAAGGTTACATTTTTAGGTTTTCTCATCATCTTCTCAATATTTGCCCTACTAATAATAAAAACAGTTTTCATTTTTGAGTATGCACTCTGCCAAACCTCTTTCAAAACTGCACACATTATGGTCTCGGTGCCCACCACACTGGCACTTGAAACGGTGACTCCCCCACATCTTTGGCGTCTGTGGCCCGTCTCTGTTATTCATCCAGGTTTCTGCCATTTCTGTTATTTCAAAGTTCAGGGCAGCTCCACATAATCCCAGTTGATTCGTTTTATTCCTCATAACCTGTAAGCCTTTTATTTCATGTTACTTACTTCACTTCGGCTTTTCAGCAGTGCGCTACAACTTTCCAGGTTCTCGACGTTTGTATCTCTGCCAAGTTTTAACCCTGGCTTGTCCTCAACTCCTGGCCCCCCAAATCCTTGAGTCGCCCGCCTCCATTGGTGCCTCGTCTGTTCAAAGGTGACGACAGCAGAGCAGGTCCCCTCTGTTTCAGCGCTGCTGTCGAGCGTCCTGCGTGCAGCAAACACCAGACGCACATCTGACACGGCGACTTACAAACAGAAACAGCAGATAGGGAATCGAACAAATGGCAGAGGGTCCTAATCTCATTTGAGTCCAATAAATATTCTGGTCGTCAGCCCTCATTAAAGTAGTAAAGTGAGAGCGGAACAAACCCCTGAACTGGTGTGAAGACGACACGCTGGCCTCCGAGGACCGTCAAACCATCAGCAGCCTCCCGAACTGTGACACTCGGCGGGCTCCAGTGGGATTGGCACTTCCTGTTATTTTTTCTGTTTAAAATGTCTTTTATTATGTTGGTTGTATGCAAAATCATTTGGAATGAAAAATGCAATTCATTTTATTAGCAGACGTGCCTTGGGACGGGCAAGCTGAGAGTGACACCCTTGAGTGAGCGTGTGACAAGTGACACAGAGGTCCCCTTTGAATGTCTAACACACACTCGGTCACTTTCAAGGTCGCACGTTTCAGCTTGCCATTTGAAGTCAGGCTGTCTCTTTAACAAATATGGTGGATAACTGCATGAGCATCAGCCAAGACAACTTTGGACAGAAGTGTCAGCGAGTTTTACATTCGCTTTGTCACCAAGCCTGGATGAGACCCAAACCGCTATGGCGAGGCTGCTCAAGCCCTTTTTGTTTTTTTGTCCTTACCTGCTGCAGGGCAGTTCTTCAGGTTCTGAGGACTCCATGTGCTGAGGACGGAGATGAGGAAGAAGGAAACGTACGTCTAATACATTTAAGAAATCCAATGAATTTCTGCAGATGAACCCACTGGGCTCTGTCACTCGGGTGTTCAAATGGGACTGCACTCGACCTACGGAGAAGAAGCCTGGCACACAACAAATGTGCTTTGCATTGGGAGTTGTAATTATGGAATGGCGTTGAATACATGACGACGATTTGCTTCCTGGTCTTATTTACATGAAGTTTAATCCGCTAAAGGGATGTGAAGAGTTGTTAGTGATGAAGCTGATGGTCAGCCCGAGATCCAGACAAGTCGTGCCAATCTTGAGATATGTGGCAGCCTAGCGGGGACTTCATTTAATTACTTAAACACTCTCAATCAGCTTGATTAACTCTGCCATTTTGGGGGTGAAGGGAAATCTTAACAGCAGAGTCGGGCCTACAAAGGCGCAGATGCTGATCGAGACCCTGAAAGAAGGAGATTGTGACAGGGAGGTTTATTGCGGAGTTGTTGACTGCCGTTTGCTTCAGCAGTGGGGACTCTTTGATGTTGTGCTGAACTGTACGTGACCAGGAGATGGAAGAGCAAAACTCGAGGTCTTAAAAAGTTGTGAGCACCTGCACCGCCATTAAAGAAACCTCAGACAGTAAACCAAACCCAACATGAAGATGAAGAACCCACAGAATTCACCAGGCCTCTCATCAAGACACACACCAGCTAACAGCGAGACACGCCCAGGAAGTGGCCTTGACATTTTGAGGTCCTGCATTGGGACTTGTAGTTGTCACACAGCAGAACCGAGGCAGCCGCACATGCACAGCATGAACAATGGCGGTGTCCATTACGAAAACGCATGGTAGCGTGTCAAGATGTGAAAAGAGCATCAAAATAATCAAGAAAACGATAAATAAATGAACTGCTCGCGTTCAAACACTCCAAATGGAAAGAACAAAGTGCCACAAAAGCAGAAAAATAAAAAGTACCCTGCAAGCAGACGTGAAGCATTCTGTAACCACGCAGTCCTCTGCTTTGTGTTCAAGGCAGCTGTGAGGGTCCGGGTTAGGGGTTGGGAAACATGGTGGTTATCACTTGGAATGAATCTCCACAGAACTGATGCCCTGCACTCTTTATACTTTAAAGTGCAGACTGTAGACTCCTTGGGGGTAAAGTGCCGCCCTTTTCCAATAAGACATGGCAAGTAGTTGTGTCCTCTACTGCTGCTTCTCAGAAGCATTGGCTCTTAAGACGATTGAGACACAATCTGCCTTATCGAATCCATAAAGTCGGGTCAGATTCTGCAGGGAGAGATTACTACTGTCTCAGAGAAACAGCGGACTGACAACTAACTCCCTGCCAGTTTTACTTTTGGGGGTCAGATTGGACAGCAGGCACTGGTACAGCACATCACCGCACCCACCACATGACGAAACAGCTCAAGATCTTGCTTGGCAATGCCCCAGACAAACACGTGGTGCAGTCCCACCCTCCTGTTATGTGGGCGTCCCCTTGGCCTGGCCCAGCTGCTCAAGTCTTCACAATGGGGATCACCCTCGGGTAATCGTGCCACATGGCCGTAGTGCCATAACTGGCACTCCCTCACCATGCAGGTCATGTGCCTCATTCGGGACTCTGTGAGCAACACAAAGTCAAACCAGCAGTACCCAAGGACCCTCTGAAGAGACATAGCACTGATGGAGTCCAGTCTTCATCTCAGGTCACTGGATAGCATCCATGTCTCACAAACAGGGAGCTCCAGGACTCTAAAGACTTGAACCTTCATCCTTTTGCACCATACACCTCTTTCCAGTGACCTCATGACAACTGCCATGCTCTCCCAATCTGTCTACTGACTTAATAGAAAAAGTCACCAGAGACATGAATGTCACTGCCGAGGTCAGTAAACCTCTTGATGAGGTCGATACTCTCTCCGTTGACGGACACACTGCTGATGGCCATGTTCAAGATGTCATTAAAGGCCTGGCTCTTGGTTTTTATCAGGACCCTCACAAGCCCAGAAATTCAGACTCCCTCACTCAGTCTCTCGAGAGCCCCGATCAGAGCCTTCATTGACTCTGTGAAGATCACAGCATTGTCTTTCTTCACCAACAGATACCCCATGGCTGCTGCCCAGCACCCAGTCCATACAAGCATTGAACAGAGTAGGCGCAGAAGACACCCCTGATGGACCCCAGAATCAATTGGGAAAAACGCAGAGGTCCTGCCTCCACTCTGCACACCACTCACAGTACCAGTGGACAGGCCGGCCATGATATCCAGCAACCTCAAAGGGATCCTGTGAACCCTAAGGATGTCCCACAGCAGCTCGATCAACTGAGTCAACGCTTTACAAAAATTGACAAAGGCTACAAAGAAACTCTGCTGATATTCGTATTTGCACTCCATGAGGACCCTCAGTGTGGTCAATTGTAGAGTTCATGGGCGTAAAACCAGACTGCTCTGGTCACTGGTAGGTGAGCAAGTGATCACAGATGCTATTGAGGATGACCTTAGCAAGGACCTTACCTTACCTTATTTTGCACCGAGAGTAGTGGTATCCCCCTGTAGTCACCTCAATACAGGCGATCCAGATTGAGACGACAAGTCTCATTTTCCAGTCACCTGGGATGACGCCCTAAGGACAAAAAGGACCTAGAAAAATTTAAAAATCACATAGAAACTCTCCCTGGTTTAATGAGAACACTCGAGCTCTTAAATTAGAGTGTCGAAAACTGGAGCGCAGATGGAGAACAACAAGACTACATGTCTTTCAAATTGCATGGACAGCGAGTGTTAAAAAATATCAAAAAGCTCTCTTTAAAGCTCGCTCAGATTACTATTCTACAATAATAGAAAACAATAATAATAATCCTCGGGTACTGTTTAGAACAGCGGCTAAATTAACAAATGGGAATTTAGATCTACAGTGCAAAATACCAACAGATATTAGCAGTACAGACTTTATGAACTTCTTCAATGAGAAAATTAAAAATATAAGATCTCAGCATTACAGTGCAAACCACACACTAGCTTATCAGACCCCGCTTCACATGGCATTCAGCACTTTAGTCATTTTAATCCTGTAACTGAGCAGGAAGTCTTTAATTTCTAAAATGAAACCTCTGATCCAGTGCCAACAAAACTAGCAAAAAGTGCAATGGATGTTCTTGCAGTGCGTATTCTAACATTATTAATAGTTCATTATTGCATGGCACAGTACCTGAGGCTCTAAAAGTGTCAGTCATTAAACCATTACTTAAAAAGTCAGACGTAGACCCACACATACTAAATAATTAGAGGCCTATTTCAAATTTACCGTTTCCCTCCATAATACTAGAAAAAGCCAATCAGCTTCAGTCACACCTAACTAATGAATTAGTTAAAATTTATTAGAGAAATTCCAGTCTGGTTTCCGCACTGGTCATAGTACAGAAACGGCACTAACGTGTGTTGTAAACGACATTCTGATATCCTCTGATGAAGGAAACTCCACTGTAATGATGTTGTTAGACTTAAGTGCAGCATTTGACACCATCGACCCTTCGATTTTAAAATGATGTTGGGCTCACAGGCACTGACCTTGTCTGGCTTAGTTCTGATTTATTAAATCGACTCCAATATGTACAGAAATGTGCTGACAGGACTCCATATTCATACACTGAAGTTCAATATGGTGTCCCGCAGGGCTCAGTACTGGGACGGTCACTGTTGTCACTTTACAGGCTCTCACTGGGGTCTCTCATTAGATGTTCATTATCACTCGTATGCAGATGACGCCCAGTTCTACTTTTCTTTAAGATCAAATGAAATTTCTCCGATGTTGTCTTTAATTAGTTGTGTTAGTGAATTAAAGGAGTGGATGAATGAGAAGGGCTTGTCTTTAAACACCGAGATGTGAATTATTGGAGGGAGTGACGCTGATCACAATAATATTCTGTCATCATTTAATTCAGCTGGAATTCCCATTAATTTCACTGAATCAGCCCTCAATCTAGAAGTTATCTTTGAGTCAAGCAGGTTATTTAAAGTGCATATTAAAAAGTTGTCCAAATCAGGTTTCTTCCATCTTTAAAATGTTAGGAAATTAAGGCGTTTTCTAAATAAACAGGATTGTGAGAAATTAATTCCTGCATTTATTTTTAGTAGGATTGACTCCTGCAATGCGGTGCTCACTTGATATTCAAACTGTTCTTTATTCAGCTTCTATCCATCCATCCATCCATCCTTTTCCGCTTATCCGAGGTCGGGTCGCGGGGGTAACAGCTTAAGCAGAGAGGCCCAGACTTCCCTCTCCATGGACACTTCTTCCAGCTCTTCCGGGAGAATCCCAAGGTGTTCCCAGGCCAGCCGGGAGACATAGTCCCTCCAGCGTGTCCTGGGTCTTCCCCGGGGCCTCCTCCCGGTTGGATGTGCCCGGAACACCTCACCAGGGAGGCGTCCAGGAGGCATCCTGATCAGATGCCCGAGCCACCTCATCTGACTCCTCTTCTCTACTCTGAGCCCCTCCCGGATGACTGAGCTCCTCACCCTATCTTTAAGGGAAAGCCCAGACACTCTGCGGAGGAAACTCATTTCAGCCGCTTGTATTCGCGATCTCGTTCTTTCGGTCACTACCCATAGCTCATGACCATAGGTGAGGGTAGGAGCGTAGATCGACTGGTAAATTGAGAGCTTTGCCTTACGGCTTAGCTCCTTTTTCACCACGACAGACCGATGCAGAGCCCGCGTCACTACAGTATGTACGCCGCACCGATCCGCCTGTTGATCTCACACTCCATTCTTCCCTCACTCGTGAACAAGACCCCGAGATACTTGAACTCCTCCACTTGGGGCAGGATCTCTCCCCCAACCCTGAGAGGGCACTCCACCCTTTTCCGGCTGAGGACCATGCTCTCGGATTTGGAGGTGCTGATTCTCATCCCAGACGCTTCACACTCAGCTGCGAACCGATCCAGAGAGCTGAAGATCACGCCTGATGAAGCAAACAGGACAACAACATCTGCAAAAAGCAGTGACCCAATCCTGAGTCCACCAAACCGGACCCTTCAACACCCTGGCTGCGCCTAGAAATTCTGTCCATAAAAGTTATGAACAGAATTGGTGACAAAGGGCAGCCCTGGCGGAGTCCAACTCTCACTGGAAACGGGCTCGACTTACTGCCGGCAATGCGGACCAAGCTCTGACACCGGTTGTACAGAGACCGAACAGCTCTTATCAGGGGTCCGGTACCCCATACTCCCGGAGCACTCCCCACAGGATTCCCCGAGGGACACGGTTGAATGCCTTTTCCAAGTCCACAAAACACATGTGTTTTTATTCAGCTTCTAGTTAATCCAAAATACTGCTGCAAGAATTATTACAAGAACAAGAAAATACGAACACATAACTCCAGTTCTTAAATCTTTACACTGGCGCCCTGTTAAGTTTAGGGCAGATTTCAAAATCCTCCTTTTAACATATAAAGCATTAAATGGCTGAGGTCCGGCTTACTGGTCTTATCTTAACTTATCACGACTTACAAACCTGAGCGCACATTAAGATCTCAAGATGCCGGTCTGCTTAGGATTCACAGGATTAATAAAATAAGAGTGGGAGGTCGAGCTTTTAGTTACAGGACCCCTAAACTGTAGGGTGGTTTTCCTGCCACTATAAGAGATGCCCCTTCGGTCTCAGCTTTCAAATCTCACGACTTCAGTTTAGCACACCCTGACTAGAGCTGCTGATCAACTGTACAGACTGCATCTCTGTTGTTAGTCATTAGCACTAAAACATAAGTCACATGATAGTTAGTATTGAATACTCACCCTCATCTATTCTGTTTCTCTTCTCGGTACTCAAATGTGCCACTTGATGCCACAGCCCCCCTGCCAAGTTGTTGTGCCTGCCTAAGGTAAAGTCATCCCTGATGGAGGATCACAGGAATCATGGGAAAGAGGGGTCCTTTCATCTGAATGGCTGGCCCAGCACTGTTCAGCTGTGGAATGGCCAATTGGGGGAGGCAGCTTGATGAATGAGGTCTCCAGGACTCTAAACAAATCCAAATCATATTATGGGATATCATCTACTGTTGAATTCTACTCCGTACTTGTAATATTTTTATTCTACTATTAGATTGTATTGAGGATTACTTGTGTTGTGTTCTGAGTATTTTATTGTATTGACCCCCTTTTTCTTTTTGACACCCACTGCACACCCAACCTACCAAGTAAGGGGTCTCTCTCTGAATTGCCTTTCCGGAGGTTTCTTCCATTGTTTTCCCCTCCAACAGTATTTTAGGGAGTTTTTCCTTGGCTTCTTAGAGAATCGAGGCTGGGGGGCTGTCAAGAGGCAGGCAGGGCCTGTTCAAGCCCATTGTGGCACTTCTTGTGTGATTTTGGGCTATACACAAATATATTGCATTGTATTGTATTGTGATGTCTGCCATTTGAACGACATTGTCATGCTTTGTGTACAGAAACTGCACAGTGTCATATGAACCAGCAGCATGTTAAATACAGTATGTGATTAATGACATATAATAATATATGAATGATTAAACAATGTGAGCAGAGCCCCACATGCCCCCTACAATCTGTTATACTCCATGTTTCTTTATGTCACTGTATCTGGACAATACTGTTATGAGTTTTATTCACATGTGCATGTTAACTGTGGCACACAGCGGCTCAGCAGGTAGAAGTGCTAGCCAAGCATTGGATTAGATAGCCTAAGACAACTGGAGGCTTGTATAGTCAGTTTAAACACAGGTTAGGGTATTTCTGTCCTCTATCAGCACAAATCTTCTTTCCTTATTGGGAGAATGAGAATCGGCATGTAAGCACTATGATATGTCTGTATTTTGGGGAAGAGGAATTCAGCCCTTGTTTGGAGACAGAGAAGACCAGCAAATGAAGCAAGAACCATATAAAAGGTCTGGACAGTGGCCAGACCCTTCGAGGCTGTGTCGACACAAAGGTGTTGGAAAACCTCCCAGCGTAGGGACGGAGAAAATGGCTGACTGTGTTGATCCAGATTCCCACCTGGATATAAAGTCTGTCCATATGCCTCCCCGTCTGTAACCGCGTAAAATGTCAGTAAATGTAAGCTAAAAGATATTTTGTCTCATGTGATTCTTGTACCGCCGTAATCACTATGGGAAGGATATCGCCTTTTCTGGTATATTATGATATTGTTTAATTATTTAATAAGCCACAATATTAAAAGAACACATTTCCAAGAGAGCTAATGCCTCTGCAGGAAACACAATCCCACATAAGCTGGCCTCCAAGCTTATTATTGAACCGAACAAATCAAATGTGTAGTCTGAGTCAGTGATGTGAATCAGAAAGCCCACCGCTCACCTTACAGAGACATCAAAGAGAGCTGCTCTCAGGTCGCCATCTTTATGAAGCACCTTGGCGGCTGGAGATGTATGAATCAGCAGTGCCAGCATCAGGTGAAATCGGAGAGCTGATCGTCTCGGTGGCCTTGTCGCTAAGATGTCAGCTAAATATGACGATAACATGATGACTGCCAGTGAAGGGAGCTCTTATCTCACACAAACACACACACACTAAAAGCTTCAAGAGCCTTCAGTATTTGCTTTTATATCTGCATATCTGCCAATGGTTTACCGACAAAACCGTGATGGACAAATGAGCGCCGACAAACCCGCTAACTGGTTTTCGACAAATGCGCGCTGACAAAATCGCGAGAGAGGCCAAGAGAGTGGGACGCCCTTGCTGCAATTCTTCCTACATATGCAGGGTGTGATCTTAAGGACTATCTGAGTGCCATGCTGATGGCACACCGCATCTCATAATATTGACTTCTGAAGTAAATATTATTTATTATATACAGTATGCTTTAAACTACAGTTGAGGCCAAAATTATTAGCCCCCCTGGAATCATGGAACATTTTCCTAAACTTCTTCCCAAAGTTTGCAACATTGATGAAACTTGATTTAATCAAACATCCACCAGTGCTATTTACTAGCTTTTGATACATTTTGTAATATAAAATATATTTTTAGTCTTGCTTTATATCAAATATAGTAAAAAATGGGGTGGTCAAAAATATTAGCCCCATGTTAATGTCTACTTTCAAAACACACCTACACTAATTAACCAATCAGCTTTGAAACCACACCTGCAGTCAATTGGCTTCCTAACAACACTCAATCAGCATCAAAAGACTCCCAAGGCACAGGGGGGCTCTTGAACACACGAGAGGGACTTCTGTTACTGACCATGCCAAAGACAAAGGAAATCAGTCTGGAGCTCAGAAAGAAGATAGCAGAGGCTTGTGATAAGGGGCAAGGCTACCCTGCCATTTCCAAGCGATTCACAGTGTCTAGAGCTGCTGTATGTTGCATCATTGCCAAGTACAAGGAGACAAATTCTGTTAGAAACAAACCTGGCCGTGGCTGTAAGCGCAAGATTTCAAGAACTCTGGAGAGAAAAATAGTCAGAGATGTCAGCAAGGAACCCCGGACATCTGCCAAGATGATTGTTGCTGACCTGGCCTCTTCTGGAGTTGATGTTTCAAGGAACACAGTTGTGAGGGCTCTTCACCGTGGTGGGCTTCACGGCCATCGTCCCAGAAGAACCCCTTTACTCAAAGAGTGGCACATCACAGCCCGACTGAGGTTTGCCCGTGAACATTTGAAATGTAAAGATGATTTTTGGAAGTCTGTGCTTTGTTCTGATGAGACTAAACTGGAACTGTTTGGGCACATGGATGTTGCTTGTGTTTGGCAAAGAAGGGGACTGGTCAGGTGGTCTCTTGGTCTGGAACCCCTACAGATTTTATTTTTTTCTCCAGCCTTTGGAGTTTTTTTTTTGGTTTTTCTGTCCACCCTGGCCATCGGACCTTACTCTTATTCTATGTTAATTAATGTTGACTTATGTTTATTTTTTATTGTGTCTTCTATTTCTCTATTCATTTTGTAAAGCACTTTGAGCTACATTGTTTTGTATGAATATGTGCTATAGAAATAAATGTTGATTGATTGATTGATAGAAGAAAGGGACAGGCCTTCAACCCTAGGAACACAGTTAAACATGGTGGTGGGAGTATCATGCTGTGCCCCAGGCACAGGGAGCCTTGTTCGGGTGCATGGCATCATGAAAAAAGAAAATGATGTTGACATTCTGAGGGAGAATATGCAGAAATCTGCTCGTAGTCTAGGCTTTGGTCGTCACTGGGTCTTCCAACAAGACAATGACCCAAAGCATACATCAAAATGAGTTCAACAGTTTTTCAAGGATACCAAAACCAAGATCTTGGAGTGGCCCGCACAGAGCCCAGACCTCAATCCCATCGAGAATCTGTGGCGAGTGCTCAAAGTGAACGTCCATGCTCGGAAACCACGCAATTTGGACCAGCTAGAACAATTTGCAATGGAGGAATGGACCAAAATCCCTCAGGAGACCTTTGCTAATCTAGTAAAGACCTGCTCTAATAGATTGTTGTCAGTTGTGGCTCAAGAAGGGTACAGTATTGACTATTAATGGGCATGGGGCTAATAATTTTGGATGTCTCATTTTTGCCCTTTCTTCTTTCTACTCAGTGTGTCAATAAAATATCCAAACTACAATTAGTGGACCTTGTTATTTTGGACACAGATACGCTTTAAAAAACAAACTGTTGTTGTTAGGGTCATTTTCATATTGGAATCAGGAGTGTTGTCTAATTTCATAAGGGGGCCTAATCATTTTGGCCACAACTGTAGTAATTCATATTTAATGAAACTTTTTACGTTTTAATCGGCGCTATTTTGTCGGCACGCATGTGTTTATCGCACAAATGTCGGGTCACATCTCCCAATATCCTCCTCTTCTTGAAATTCCCTGCAGTCATCGATCAAACTTTCTTGTTAAACTCCTGTTTAAAAAGACACAATCAAAGAATAATAAAAGCTTTTCCCCCACCAACTTCATTGTGCACTCTTACTTACGCAGTTTTTGTCACTTCATTGCATTTAAATAATCCCGTATTCCCCTCGTAACTCATCACACAAATCAAACATTACGAGTCTGATTTAACAAACTTACAGTTAGGTCCATGAATATTTGGACAGAGACAACGTTTTTCTCATTTTGGTTCTGTACATTAATTACCACAATGAATTTGAAATGAAACAACTCCGATGCAGTTGAAGTGCAGACTTTCAGCTTTAATTCAGTTTGTTGAACAAAACGATTGCATAAAATTATGAGGCAACTAAAGCATTTTTTTAACACAATCCCTTCATCTTAGAGGCTCAAAAGTAATTGGACGATTGACTCAAAGGCTATTTCATGGGCAGGTGTGTTCAAGTCCATCTCTATGTCTTATCAATTAAAGGCCTGGAGTTGATCTGAGGTGTGGTGCTTGCATGTGGAAGATTCTGCTGTGAACAGACAACATGCGGTCAAAGGAGCTCCTTAAGCTGTGAAAACAGAAAAAAACCAAAAGAGAAATGGCTACAATATTACGAGTGGCAAAATCTACAGTTTGGTACATTGTGAGAAAGAAAGCAAGCACTGGTGAACTCAGCAACACAAAAAGACCTGGACGTCCACGGAAGACAACAGTGGTGGATGAGCGCAGAATCATTTCCATGGTGAAGAGAACCCGTTCACAACAGCCAGCCAAGTGAACAACACTCTCCAGGGCCTGGTAGGCGTATCGATATCCACGTCTACCATAAAGAGAAGACTGAATGAAAGTAAATACAGAGGGTGCACTGCAAGGTGCCAGCCACTCATAAGCCTCAAGAATAAAAAGGCTAGATTGGACTTTGCTAAAGAACATCTAAAAAAGCCAGCAGAGTTCTGGAAAAACATTCTTTGGAGAGATGAAACCAAGATGAACCTCTAACAGAATGATGGCAAGAAAAAAGGATGGAGAAGGAAGGCGTGGAACCAAAGCATAGAACATAATCTGTAAAACACAGTGGAGTCAGGCAGTGTGATGGCTGCCAGTGGCACTGGGACACTGGTGTTTATTGATGAGGTGACACAGGACAGAAGCAGCCGAATAAATTCTGAGGTGTTCAGAGACATCAAATCCAGCTCAATGACGTCCAATTGATTCATGATACAGATGGACAATGACCCAAAACATACAGCCAAAGCAACCCAGGAGTTTATTAAAGCAAAGAAGTGGAAAATCCTTGAATGGCCAAGTCAGTCACCTGATCTTCACCCCACTGAGCAGGCAGTTCACTTGTTGAAGACTAAACTTCAGACAGAAAGGCCCACAAACAAACAGCAACTGAAAGTAAAGGCCTGGCAGAGCATTAAAAAGGAGGAAACCCAGCATCTGCAGATGTCCATGAGCTCAAGACTACAGGCTGGCATTGCCAGCAAAGGGTTTTCAACCAAGCATTAGAAATGAACATTTTATTTCCAGTTATTTAATTTGTCCAATTACGTTTGAGCCCCTGAAATGAAGGGATTGTTTTCAAAAAATGCTTTAGTTGCCTCACATTTTTATGGAATCGTTTTGTTCAAAAAAAGCTGAAAGTCTGCACTTCAACTGCATCTGAGTTGTTTCATTTCAAATTCATTGTGGTAATGTACAGAACCAAAATTAGAACAAAGTAGTCTCTGTCCAAATATTTATGGACCTAAGTTTAAAAACACATTTTCACCCCAATACAGCCAGCCTTATAGAGCAGATGTGGAGAAAATCTGTGGAGGCGAAAAGAAAGAAGACTCTTTAGATAACGAGACCTTTGGATAATGACATTTTGCAGAAACTGTTATAAAGTAGAGCTAAATGAGATTTACAATCTGGATGTGTTTAAGGTAAGGAAAGTGACCGACAAAGAAAATCCCAAGTCGATTCAGTGTTTTGAAGATGGCGAGACAATTTTCAAAGGACTTCTACCTGTAAACGCAGTAACCCCCCACAAGGTGGCAGTAGCACACCTCGAGTCAGCGAGCGCGGTTTGACCCGCTCAGCTTTCCGTATGACGGCGAGGGAGGTGGGGCTTATACGTGACGCAAAGCGTTTACCTTCACCTCGCATGATGGAGGAATAGGAGAGGAAAGCGAAAGTCCGGACCTGTACGGGTGAGCGTCCAGGATGCTTCCTTTGTGGATTTCTGTCCTGGCGGCTTTATTGTCCTGGCGGCCTGTGAGTTGCCTGGCCGCCGACTCTCATCAGGAGCCGGAGACCCCGGACTGGAGGATGACTCTGAAAACCATCCGGAACGGCGTGCATCGCATCGACATGTACCTGAACGCGGCCCTCGAGCTCTTCGGAGGGGAGGACGGACTGTGTCACTACAAGTGCATGGACGGTAGGTGACGCGGCGAGTGGATTGTCGTGACGGGGTCGCCGCGCTTCATGCACCTGGACGGGGTGAGAGGTGAGCGGACGCGAGGGTCGTACTGTCACTACGGTGTTAGCGAGCATCACGACAAGGCGTTTTGACAGGCGAGCTGCCAGGTTAGAAACACCTTCGTTTGCCGCTAACCCCTGGTGTCCGCCGCCGTCAAAGCGCATAGAGCGACGTGGTGACTTCGAGGTGGCCCGAGTGATTAGTTTGGACAGCGACAGTCGTCAACGTCCATGGCGGGGGCTTTTGGTTGAGCGGTAAACCCAAGCGACAAGTTGATGAAATGGCAGAAGTGCTGAAAAGACGGCGCCCATGTGAGAAAAAGTCAAACTGGGACTGATCCGAATATGCCAGCCCCCCAAACCCCCGTGCCCGAGTTATGCTTTCAGATTTCCTGCCGCCTTCTGTGACGGGGTGTCCCCTTCAGCTGCACCCAGTCCACGGTGTCCTCGCCATCGCCACCAGTCAGCCTAGCAAAGGAGCTCCAGCCGCCACTGAAGAACATACAGGTAGAGAAGCAGGGCAGGGTCTGTGCCAGTGGGCGAGGGATCGACCTGCTTTACCCCGGTGGGCTGTGTGTGAGTTCAGTGCCTGAAGTGAAAAAAGAAGAGGAGGCGACACGCCGGGTGTGTCAGTCGATCGCAGTGACAGCAAATGGCCAGGCACCCACCGTGTTTGGTGTTGTTTCCTGTGTGGTGCCCAGAGCTGCCAGGGCAGACACTGCAATGGAGAAGGGGCGATGGTTTACGTGAAAGTTACTGATACATTTTGTCAAAAGATAAAAACGCAACACACCCTTGGACTTAGAAAGCTTAATGCTGTTTGCAGAGCACTTTACCAGCCGGGACAGATGACAGGTTACACATTCCACATCCCCAGAAGGTGCTGCCATCTTGTGCCCTCCTGCCTGTCAAATGCCATCGTCAAGTGTCCTTTTCTTCTGCTCTTCCATTTTCTCGTTTGCTCCCACTGCACAGAATCTGCTTATATGGTGGCGGGGAAGTCTTAAAGCATAGTGCCACCCAATAAAATATATTTTTAAATGTTTCTGACCCCAGGACCACCACCACCATGAAGGTGAATTAGGCATTGGCTCAGGGTGCAGATCATGGGGGGTGGTGGGAACCCAGCTGCATGGGTTAGTTGGTTGGTGCACTGATAAGCTTGGCCTAGGGTGCCAGACAACCTGGCACTGCCACTGACTGAACCCACGTGGTTTGTAGTGATGGCCAAGAAAAAAGAAATGTAATCTGAGGATTAACGGGAAATGGACGAAACAATTGAATACGCAATGGGAGGTCTGAAAGTCGAGAGTCCACCTGATGAGAAGGACTTGGGAGTCCTAGTGGACTATCATCTGCCAGGCAGTGTTCAGAAGAAGGCTAACAGAGTGTCAGGTTATATAGCGCCTTGACGTGTGCCGCGTACAAGTCACAGGAGGGTCTGCTTTATAACACACTTGGGTGCAGTTTGGGGCTCCATAAAGACATAGCAGCACTGGAGAAGGTCCAGAGAAGAGCAACTGGGATGATTTAGGGGCTGCAGGGGGTGATTAGAAGAGCTGAGCCTTAAAGAGATGAAGAGGAGACCTGCTGATGAAGGGCAGCAGTGCAGTGGATTGAGATCGTCAAGAACACGGGGACACAGCTGGAAACCTAAGGGTGAAGCTCACACAAACGTTCAGAACCACAGACACGTGGAGTGAGTGACCAAGAAGATAGGAGGACTTTAGGGACCCTCAGAACTCGACTTGATGTTTTTTAGGAGAATGAAGTGGACAGGACTGGTGAGCTTTGGTGGGCTCAATGCCCTGCGCTCTGGTGGGGCTGGCGTGAGGGAGGCTGTTTGTAGGTCCCTATGCAATCCGTTTGATTTTTTCACAAATTCCATTTTATTTCTCCTTGATTTGGGTTGTTATGTTGTCTTGTTTTATTTTGTACTCTAAATAGCAACAGCACAACAAACCCTAATGAGATGGCACTTTGTAATGAAACAGCACAGTAGCCCAGCTCAACCTTATTCTGCAGTTCCATTTATCAGATAGGAGCCCCGATCCTCCATGATGTCCTGTGCTGGGACTGCAGTAGGACAGCGAGTGCCCTCCAGGGTTGGAAGAGCTCTGACGAGTTTGATGAAGGTGAACTTCACTTTTCGGGCCTAGGATATTTGTTACAGCCTGAGCTGATGTGTTCTCAGCCTTAAAGAACTCTTTGTAGCGGTGAATGTGTTCAGTGAGGCCCCCTACTGATCTGAAGCTGCTATTCCTCCTGCTGTTTCCTGCTTCGGGGGTCTCTGGCAGGCTTCTTGAAGAAGGGAGACTTGACCCTCATCAGCAGTGATGCAGCCTCGCTGAAGTGTTTCTAGTGGGTTACGGATTGAAAACGTGAATCATTACATCTGTAGCTTCATCTGCTGCATATCTTAAACTATAATGAGTTACAAAGCAAAAGAGAACTAATCTGCAAGACGCTAAATCTGGGAATTAAACTGAAACAAAGAGCAGGTGACCCGCTTTGAAGGGCCCATTGCATCTGAGGAGACGCCTGCTCGCCTGCCCGGGTTTGTAGGGCGCGTTTATAACGGAAGAGTCGAATGTGGACTTTGTGTTCTTCGTCACTGCGAGACAAAACGTTGATTAAATCACAAAACATTCGTTGTTCATTTTAAAAGGGTATGTTGGTAGAACTTTCAGGAAAGTTGTGGTCCAGATTTGTAAAAGTCGCCGGGGTTATCGTTGTGCCCTCAGTTTTGCAGTTCAGCTCGTGTTTCTTTGTTTTTTTTGATGGAGTTATGTATCTGTTACTGTTTGCTTCGACATTTCTGTCTCGTGCAGCGAGCTAATTCACGTGCCTTTAACGAGAAAACATACGGGAGACACGTGCGCAAAAAGATGGAGGCACGACTGGATTTCTACGAAGTATTGCATTCGCTTGAAAACCTCCAAACTAGAAAACCGTATCTGAGTGAGAGCCACAAAGTATTCAATCGTTTAATTTATTGGGAGGCTTTGTGACCGTCACCCCTCCCCTTAGTCTCTAAATTCTGCACATATCCGTTAATATGCGTTAATTCCGTGACTCCACCCGTGTTTTCCACGTCGCAGAAATCATAGGGCCCTAAGTGTGTGAGAGCTGGCATCTGGAGGGTAAAAGAGCCTAATAGTGTGGTGGCATCGTGAGATGGGTGAGAGGCCCCAGGAATTGCAAGGAAGCCATTGGCACCAGAGGTTTGGATCTGAGCGATGGATCAGGGCTGTGATGGGCAGTGTTGGGAAAAGAGGCCCAGTGCAGTGGCATCAGTAGGGCAGGGTGCCCTGGGAGCCCAGGAGGCTGAGGACAGGGCCATTCTGATCTGCGTCACAGGCTGTGACTTTAAAGTCACACCTTAAATGGATGTGAAGGCTTTACCTCTCCACTTTGGGAGATGATCTGTTTGTACCCCACACGCTTTATACCAACAATTTAAAGGATGTAGTTATTGTGAATGTCCCCTTGGGATTAATAAAGTATCTCTCTATCTATCTATTATATAGTGCCTTCTATCTATCTATCTATCTATCTGTCTATCTGTTATATAGTGCCTTTCATATCTATCTATCTAGCTTCCTTAATAAAAGCAGGTGTAATCAACTTTTGAAACAAAACCTGCCAAACGATTCAACAATGTGGACAGACGGACATTCAGGTAGATTGAATATACTGATGAATATCCATGAGTAGTCTCGAGTGGGAATGGTCGTGCTGGGGGTCTTGGTCCCCCCGTTGAGGTTTGTTCTGCCAAGATGGCCTTCAGGAGACCCCGGTTTTCAGCCCAGATTCACTTCTGTCAGTCCAGTTAATAATTCAGGCGTTTCTGCAGACAGACGCCACTTTCAAGCCTTCCTCGCCGTTTTTTCCTGATGGAATTGAAGGTCACTTGTGGGCTTTTCTATTGACCCTGTGAATGTGGCACTCGTTTTGGGTGGGCGGCTGCCTTTTCCACAGGACAGTACGCTGCGTTGCTTTCAGCTCTCGTGCTTTCTTTTCAAAGATGATCATCGGACTACTCGGTTGTGTTGTGCCAGCCACAGCGTAGCAGTTGTCGTGTCAGTCCTTCATATAGTCGGGTCATTCAGCAGTTGGTATGTTTCTTAGCACACCTTCCCGGTGCCATTGTCATGCCCGTTTTTACACAAGTGGTTACTTTCATCATAAACAAATGAATGAAAAGCAAAAATCATTTAAATTGAGAATTACTAACAAGAGACCCCCAGCTACCCCATCATCAAGCAAGCCGCCGTTCCTTTAGTGCAGCAGGGCGGGCGCGAGCCGCCTCTCGGTTTTACACGTATTGATCGGTGGGTACATTCGGGGTCGTCTGATGAGTGTGTCGACTTGCACTTACCGATCCATGAAGAGGTAAATAACAGCAGACCCCGCGCAGCCTCGGACTCCCCCTGTGGTCTTGAGGTGTGAAGTCGTTTCACAGAAGAAAGGCGCCGTTTCAGTCATCTGTGTTAATGGTGAAGACCAGTCCGTGGTGGGATGGATGGGAGTGTGTGAGGGGTAGGGCATGGGAGCGGGCAAACCTCGTAATATGCACACCGTACAACGCCCTCCATGAATCTGTCGTGCGGGTCTTTAGCTGATCTCGGAGGTCCAGGGCGTGGGCATTTATTGCTGGTTTTTGGTTAGAAGTCCACAGTTCAGTCAAAGACACTCGCTTGGTTTGCTTCCTTCTGAAACCTGTGAGTCCTCGGCCTCCTCCTCCTCCTCCTCCTCCTGTGTGTGCCCCACAAGTTGGACATGTCACCTACTCATTCAAGTGACACACCAGAGTGACCTCAGCCTGGGGCATCTGCTGTGTTGTCTCTTTTTTATCATCAATCAAATTTCAAGCACAACATTAGGTCAAGGGTGGCACAAATCATTTTAGGGGAATTAAAACTTAACAAGAACGTGAACTTGCCAGCCTAAGAGGCCCAAGAAGAAGGAGCAGAAGCTGTGTGTTTGTCCGAGTCTCCTAGTGAGGCACACGGGCTCCGTCGGAGAGAAACAAAGGAATACGTAAAGAAAAAGTCGTCCACTATGAGCAGAATCGGAGCACCTGGCGTCTGCCCGTGGTGCCAGCCTGACTGGTGACTTCCGGCTTTTAGTACTGGGGTCTGGTCAGGAAGGTTTTCATCAAGTGAGAGCGAGAGAGAGTCCCGGGATTTCCGTTGACAGGGTAGTGCGTTTTCTGCAGCGATTGTACATGAAGAGAGTGACCACCACCAGATAAAACTGAGAGGCACTGGTGAGTTGTCTACGTGGCACCGGAGATGTTTTAGGGGCAAGAGGACGGAGCAGACAAGAACGTCCCCTTATACTTACAAAAGCATTCGACACACACTGAGGACAACTGGGACTGGTAGCCCTAACCCTTGACCCTTGACGTGAGGCTTAGGCGGGTAAGGTAAGATACGGAGGTGCACGGGTTTGAACTGGACATCAGGGTGGAGAGTTTGGCTTCTGATATTTTTAAAAATTGATTCTCGGTTGGATCAACATAACGGATTCTTTGGAAAGAGGAGCTGTCGCCAACTTCCAAGGAGGAGAAAGGATGAGGCGGAAGTGGCAGCGTGTTGTCCGGTGGTCCCAGGCCACGGCTTTCTCCCTGTTTGATAATCGCCGATGTCCTCCGAGCCTGCTAGGATGGCAGGCAGCAGGATGAGGTGGTGGGCCGTAAACCTTATCCATCTTGCTGTGGGGACCAAGGGACTCTGCTCGCCGTCCTTCACTGCACTTGGTACAAAGCCAAGCGTTTGTAGAGTGTGCTGCACGTAGTTTGTGAGGGTCCCTCTGAAGTGGGCTCAGTGGCAGTCATGGGGACAATACGTAAGAAGTGTTGTCATTTCTACATGTTGTGACCGATCTGGGATGTGCACTTTGATCCCGTCAGAAGTGTTTGATTTATACTTTGAATTGGTGGAGCAAAAGGGGAAATCAAGGAACAAATGGGTCTTCATGCCAAACTTCATGGTGGGCTCTGTAATCACACCCAGCAGGAGCGGCGGCTCTTTCTGTCCATCGTCTGAACTCCGTCTCGTGATACACAAATCATCAGTGAGCAAGTGACCCCTTGAACCCCCCACAGGGCCCCTGCCAGCTGACCGGAGGGCTTGCTTATTAAGCAGGACGTTTCCTCTTGACGTGTCTGCTTTCTTTATTGGTGGTCCACACGACCATCATCATCATCAAATTCATCCGTGTGAAGACTGATTGAGATCATTAATGTTAGGTAGAATGCCCGGGGAGGGCTGGCTGGTCTCGTGGCCTCGGAGATTCTGAGTTTTTATCTTTTTTTGTTTTTTCTGTCCTCCCGGCCATCACGCCGTACTTTATCCTTTGTCACTCAGCATTGCTTCATCGTATTTTTCTATTTGTATTTTTTCTAAACGTGTAAAGCACTTTGAGCTCCGTCACTTGTTTGCTTGATGTGCTTTAGAAGTAAACGTCGTTGTTGTGGCGGTTTAGCGACGTCCTCATGTAGCACCAGCAGCAGCAGCAGTTGTTGTCGTCGTCGTTCCTCTCCAGCGCCGCTTTTACTTCCTCCTGCTGCTTTTTGTTTGTTAAGGTTCTGACATTTCTGAGTGAATTGTGCGTCTTTAAGGGCTGACTGTGAGCCATCAGAAGACCCCTGTACTGGAGTGGGCCCTCGTCTCCGTGTCGTCTGTTGTCACGTGAATTGGTCATTCTCACTTGAGAGATTGTCGCTTTAGGTGGCCTTGTCCCATCCTGCCCTTGAACTGTTCAGGTGAGCTCGGGCTCCTTGCATAGACTTGGCGGTCACCCGACTTGGCCCATCTGTCCAGTAGCAGGTAGGACCATCTTTGTCTCTGGAGTAGCCTACGACCTTGAGGCGTGAATTTATCAAGTGGCTGCAAAGGTTTTAGGTTTTCGTCTTCATTGCCTCAATAGGATCCCATTGATTGATTGATTGATTGATTGATTATTTATTTATTTATTGGCTGTGAACCTCCTGTTTGAATTGAGATGTGGGGGCAGTGCAGACCATTGGTGCAAACTGAAATATTGTGGCCATGCTGGTGTGACCAGCTGCAGATGACACTTTGTGACATGGCACATTGGGATGGTCAGTAACAAGGCTGAGATGGCGCTGCTTGCCTCTGACGTAAGACAGGACTTCTCCGTGGATCTGCGTGCTTTCTGTTGATTTCATGATGGAGCACAAGTCCAGATTCATCAAGATGGGTCCAGTAGCTCTGCTGGTCAGCCAGTTGGATTGCTGGTTTTTGTCGTTTGGTTACTTGACTTGAGTCTGATGGCCCTGGTCTTGACCACAGTGACGTAGATGGAGTGGAGCTCTGGAGTCTATTGGACTCATCATGGTGGTTCACCTCACATTAAGATGATCACGCAGATTTGTTTTGGTCGCTCTCTGCAGTGTTTATCTTCAAATCATGTGCGCCACATGAGAGAACCAGGAACCCCCTGTTGAAGAATGAAAGTATTGTGAGGATTCTTTACGATATTTGAACTAACAAGTCAGTAACTGTGAGCCTCAGAAGCCCAGGGCTGCTCCAGAGTGCCCAGACCCAGCAGTTCTCACCTGGGTTTGTGAACCTTGTTGAGCATCAATTCCAGTGTCGCGTCACGAAGGATACAAGAAGCTGTCGGGGACCTTTAAATGAATTCAATCCCCAAATCCTGCCTTTCATCCCACCTAACAGGTTGGCCATAGTTGATGTGGGCTGCCGGGTCCTTTCCCAGCGGCAGTGGAGGCTGCTCGCCGATTTCTCTCCGTGATTCAGGGGTGAGATGTGGACGGCGTCCTGACATTCGTTCGTTTCTGAAGAGAAGTCCTTTTCACAATTGATGATCTTCGTTTTCTTCCTATGCAGGGTCCAAAGCAAAGCCTCGCTACGGCTACAAAGCCCCGCCACCTAATGGATGCGGCTCTCCTCTGTTCGGAGTCCATGTAAAGTACTTTCTTTTGTTTTATGCTGCTGCTTTATTACTTGAATCTTTCTTCATGTCTTGTTTCAATTTTCTGAGGCACAGGTGGAAGAGGCCATATTTTGTAAGGGATTTCCTTCCTGTGGCACTTTATTCTTTCTAGCCTGCCATTTGTTTGATTCGCTTTGACGTCTCTAAACAGAAGATGATGGCCTTAGGAATTGTGGCAGTCAATTGTGTGGGACCTTTTCAGCGTGGCTGCCACAGGGCCGTGGGACTCTGCTGCAAACCTTATCATTTCATTCCCTGTGAAGCTCAGATATGTCGCTTTACTAAACAAAAAGTCAAAGTGCGTTCTGCGTCTACTGCCAGTAGGACCATAAAAATAAATCGATAAAAAGCATTTTCAGTTTTGATCCTTTCACACATGTCGGCCCAATTTTGAGTTATGCCGTAGAGTGAGTTGAAGATGTTCTTGGGGTGCCAGCAACACGCCAAGTGAAGATCCACTGGCATGCGGGCTTCTCAGAGCATCTCGGCTTTCTGCACAGTCCTCGTCCCACGATTATGAAATGGAAATGGAGAAGGAAGTCGCACTTCAGGATCCATTCGTCAATTTACCAGACCCGCTTGTTTGAATTTTAGTGTAGCCGTGAATCCGGACCCCATCCCGTCAACACGGGGCACGGCATACAGGGCAGAGGGAGGTCAAGATGACAGCTGACACTTGGGTACTGCATTGGCAGCTAAAAGTGCATCGGTCAGAGAGGATGACCACCCATATGGGCTGTTTCAGCAGCGCCGTAGGTGGGATTGTCGGGTATGAGGCAAGAAGAGAGGTGTTGGAAAACTACGAGGATGGCTGACACAGGCAATGAGGAAAACGGGAGAAAATCCAAAAGTTGAGCGCTCCTCCCGTTATTTAACATCCCTGGCGTTTCCGCTATAGGAAGGCAGCTGTTGCTGATGCTCTGGCTCGGCTTCTTCTGTTTCTGATCTGCGAGGTCCTCTTAGCTCAGACACTCCAGTGTTTGTGTTTGTTCTGTTTCCGTACGACTGACCCAGGACGGCGAAGGCTCCATTTTATGTTCTGTACTGCGGTTTCTTCAGTGTGAGATGTGCACCTCCAAAGTGTCTGATCTTAAAGATCCTCTCTTTAATTCACCATTCAGAGAGTGGTGGGAGCTGTCAGGGCCGTTCTAGTTGAAGCAAACTGCGGGGGTTTAAGATTAAGATTAAGAGAAGAGATTAAGGACACCCACTTGGACCAGGCTGGCATTTAACACAAGGGTCTGGGAACTGGCAGCCCAGTGTCTTCGTGCACTCCAAAGAGTGAGACGGGCTGCTGCAGAGTGACGTGTTTCTCTACATCACAGAGTCTCCTTCCATTGCTGTCAGATTTCGTCAGGCAATTAGGGTGGAGGGTCCCACAGACAGTGCTGCAGAACCCCATGTTATTACAGGTGGTGAGATCCCTCCATCCATTATCCACTATATCCGTTAATGTTAAGAGAGGATTCCTAGGTGATTCATTCTGGGCTTGAGCAAAGGTTTACCACCTTGAAGCCTTTCCCAGTGGTGTTCTCTTTGTTTCATACTCTGAAAAGTGACTCGCCATGAACTTGAAGTGACGTTTCATCGCTGCTCACCTCTGTCACACTTAGCAGCGACCTACAATAGCCTTGGCCTTTAAAAAATGCATTAACAATGTCACGTCACCAGTTCATTTTGCAGTTATTGTCACTTGCTGTGACGTCACAGAAATACACAGGCAGTCCCCGGGTTACATACGAGATAGGGACTGCAGGTTTGTTCTTAAGTTGAATTTGTATGCAAGTCGGAACAGGTCCATTGTTTTAATAAATGTTGTTGTTGACCGACTGTAACCAAGTGCTCTGCCAGTGAACGATGGAGTGTCACCTCTCTCTGGCCTTTTTATTATTTCTACTTTATTTTCAATGGTGATGGTTTTTTTCTTCTTTATTGTATCACCAGCACTTGCATCAGATTTGTGTTTCAGAGACATTGTTGAAGGGTGAAGACAAAAGGTTAAGATGAGCTCTTCTGCACAGCACTGTCCACGTTATCACAGCAGGAAGGCACCCGTCGTCAACACGTCTGACATACTGAATGAGAGACAACTTCCTGCTACGTGCGTAACAATACAAGCAGGCTCATCACCAGCCCACCTAACAGTCACCTCCACTACAGTATGCTGCCTGCAGCGTCCGCCCACCAAGAGCGAATAGGGTGCGGCCAAAGACGGGTACTGAATCGCCCACCACCACCCCCGTTCACCCTCAATGGCCTCTGTTCAGCCACAACAGGGTCACCGCTTGCAGCATTCCCAGCCGCCCACCCTGGACGAACAGGGCAGCTGTGTGTGGTGGGCGGGCAGTGAAACCGCTTGGCACTGGGAGCCACCCGAGGGACTCTACACTGCGCAAGCAGCAAAATCGCCCCCTCCAGCCTCCGTCCAGCCACCACTTACAGCGTCCCCAGATGACGGAATGACGGTTACTGAGGCGCATGCGTCGCAGCTGTGGCCCCATTCGTAGGTCAGATGTCCATAACCTGGGGGACTACCTGTAATGGTTTCACAAAATTGATTCTAAAATTAAATTTGCTGCAACAATGAAACACACTAAAAAAAATTTTAGGAGTTTTTTAAAGTTTTTTTCATCGAGGGTTTGAAGAAAGGAGCCTGTGCGTTTGTTAGCACCACACATCCCCTTTCTACCCATACATTTCTCAGAAAAGTGTGAAAGTGAAACTAAAGGGTGAGAAAAGCGCAAAACCCATAATGAGACAAAATCTTAACACTAGAAACCCTAAAGTCTACGATAAAACGCGTAATCCAGGGCCACCTGAAATCCCTTCGCACCTCCTCATCAGCGCCTTTTATGTTGTAAATGCGTCGATCACCAGAAGCAGCCTGCTGTCCCATCCAAACCCTCTGACGGAGCTCAAGTGTGTCTGTCAGGTGCCTGGAGTTGTGTTGGGTAAATAATGCAGAATATCGTTATTTGGAACACAAGAATTTCACGTGTGCTCCGTGTCTATGAAGATCTGGGGAAGTGTAGGATGAAAGGAAATGCGAGAAATGCTGAACATATACCTAAAGCAGAAACTGTTTCCATGTTCTACTAATAATGACGTGAAGTGTGTAATGTGTGAAGACTTCAGTCCAAATATCAAATAAACTCGTGCGCTTTTAGTCAAGAATATAGGAAAAATAATCATATGATTTACATGTGGCTGTCATTGAGTTGAAACTCGAGCTCAAATGTCCAGCGACAGGCAGTTGCTTGAATGGTGCAGAGGTAAGAACTGCTGCTTTACAACCAAAAGGTCCCGGGTTCGAGTCTGGGCACTCCACGTTTTGAGAAGTGAGCTGCTTTTATTCTCGCTATAATTATAATAAAAACGTTCATTTGATTTGAGTCTGTACCACCCGATGTACATTTTGGCTACTTGTAAAAGTTAGCGCTTGTTTTTTTTATTATTAAATTTTATTCTCTCAGTGACGTTCACAAACGAATTTGCCTCTCCCCTCTGAGTTGATGGCGTTCATCTCCATTCTTTTCACAAGAGCAGCGCTGTGGCTGAGGTCTGCTCAGAACTCTTTGTTGTACCGGCAGCCAAAGATACGACGTCCCGCGACGGACAGCGGCAGGACCGCGACAGCAGACATCTTCACAGAGCTTTCACTGCCTAATAGACGGCGGCACCACAGCGCAGCTCTGCTGGGCACCATAAAGTCAAATGGGACTTCAACCTGCAGCTAAAGTCACTTCAGTTCCCGAGCGAGCGATTCGCCACGCTAGTGTTTGACTTTGTCGGACCCGCTATACTGCGCTCCCCGAGTGCACCTCGGTTCTTGCCTACCCCTGAACGGTGATGAATTTTAGCACCGTTGCCAGCGTTGTCCTTGATTCCCACTGGCAGTTGTAAAGTGAATGATGAGTGCAGATGTCTTTGTCGTGTAAGTGAAATTCTTTTCTGACTATAAATCTGCTCGACAGAAGTAACAGACCAATGAACAGAGAAGCCCCGCTTAATGTCTCCATCTTTGTTAAAGCTGCCTATGAAATCTCCTCATGCAGTTTGTCCCAGGATTCCTTCCTAGGGTGCCATCTGTCATGGGCACTAGGTAGGTCAAGCAGCCTGTTCCCAGAGTTCCACAGTTCGAATCTGCCATGCCCATTTAACCAAACGCCAGCACCCTGCTGCTGCCATCGCCACCCAGAAGTCTCTTTGTTGTCATTGAGTGGCCCACTAACTGGGCTCATCACACCTTGATGGCTCTTCGATGTCAAGTCTCATGGTGCCCTCTGTTGGTGTTTGATACAGCAGAGTGGAGGCTAAACCCGTGTGAATGAACAGGAGGCAGTAGTAACAACCCGTTTATATAGCGCCTTCACAGGCGTTTTGTGTGTCTTAGTTTGCTGCTTTTGCAGTCGTTCTTCACACTCAGATGGCATGGAATCCCAAAATATCAGAATAAGAAGCCACTGTGTCCTCACGTGCTGTCGAGGTAAGGAACTGAAAGGCGGCTCTGCTCCCGTTTTAAGTTCCTTCTGGCGAGTGCCATCTCGTTTCCTGACGTTTCTCTTACTTTTGTACCCCACTCTTTGTTTCAAGAGCTGTAGTTTCTTTTATATACCGTATGGTTGGTAGTTCTCCATCTCCGTGAACTGCACTACTAACCCACTGCTTGTGATGTCTTCCAGTTTGACATTGGCATCCCTTCCATGACGAAATGTTGCAACCAGCATGACCGCTGCTACAGCACCTGTGGCAGCCCGAAGCAGGAATGTGATGAGGAGTTCCAGCAGTGCCTATCCAAGATCTGCAGAAACGTGCAGAGGACGCTGGGCTTGTCGGAAAGCATTCAAGGTGAGTGCCAGAGCGCCAAGCATCAGTGACGAGCAGGAAAGGGTGGCATCAAGGCGGACAGGGACGAGGAGTGGATTATAACCTGCTTTGGAGAAAGGCGTCTACTAAATTAATGATAGTTCAGACCAGGCTACGCCGATCTCATAATCCACGCACCACAGGGACGTTTAGGGACATTAGAGCCGACTTGTCTTAGGACATCGAGAAATGTCAACTCCAATGGCTAATCATTACTAAAACAAAGTGATAACACAAAATGTCTGGTGTTGACAATAAGGACAGCTCTGTTAATTCAAATGCTGTGTTTGAGAGTCCATTTTAAAACCAAACGTGTAGTCGGTCAGTCAGTCAGTCAGTCAGTCGAGGCGGTGAGTGAGCAGAGCACAAGCACGCGTCGGCCGTTATTTGCCCTGTCAGCACCCAGTGGCTGCCGGCTCTCATCCTCACACGTGCCACCTCTGTGACTTGAGACAGAATTAAAGCGGACTTTGTTGTGGCTGAATGGAGAGCATAATGGCAGAGTCACGCCACGTACTGGGGGTCAGCCCCCTAAACCTGTTTGCTCTTATCGTTATTTAAACCCATCTGATGTACGCTTCCACAAATATAAACAGAAAAGCGCAGAAAGTGAGTCGCCAGTCGTGCGCCTGACAGATACGCCAGTTAAAGTGCCCAGGACAAGTTCAGATGTAAAGTTCGCTAAAAGCACAGCCTAGCAAATGAAGTGGCAGGACAGTAAACTGTGGAAACTCGTAAAAGGAATGTCCAGTGTGACAAACACTCACAATTGATATCCAAAATGTCCCCTTCAGGACCCTGGTTGGAGGGTGACAGCGAAGAGGCCAGCAGAGCTTCTACATGCAGGACCCTCCTTAGCTCAGCCAGCAAACTCCACTTTAGCTTCACGTGTGATGTGAATTCCCCGTCGTTCTTAAGCTAAGATGAAAGGGCAGTCGTCATCTGATGCCCGCACTTTCCCGAGTGTTTTAGAGGCAGTTCTGCTACATTTATATGGTGCCATTGCCCAGTTCATACTAAGCTGTGTGAGTTGGAAACAGAGGAGGTGAGGCGGACGAGCTGACCATCAGGACTCCACTAAACGCTCTTCCCATTTCAAGTGCTGCCTGCCGTTAGGTGGTTTGTGGCTCACTAAGCCCAAGACGTCACTGTCATCTGCTGTGCCCCTTGACTCCACTCTTCTACTGAGCGTCCCAAATGTAAGATGACACCTGAGACTTTAGGCTCCCTGACTGTTACAGCTCTCTGTTTGCTTTTTCAGCTTGCCACTCGGCTGTGGGACTTCTTTTTGACACTGTGATGCACTTGGGATGTAAGCCTTATCTGGATGGCCAGCGAGCCTCGTGTATCTGCAGCTACCAGGAGAAATTGGACCTCTGAGCCGTGTTTCTATTTTTTTTAGTCCTTCTTTCTGTCTACGCCATGAGATGCTGTGCCTTTTTCCAAGGAATTAAAGCTCTAGACTGAACTCTGGCATCCCCATTCCCTGACTCTCTGATCCTGTACGTTCCTACCTCATCTCGCTGCCCTCCTGGTCAAAGGTGTCTGGCCTCCTTCCTAGAATGGCTTTGTCTTTTCAGGAGCCTCCGGGTTTCTGGCTCCCTTTTCCTGGAGGCACCTCTGTGTATACCTGTGCTGTTATCTATGGACGCCCCCCCCCCTTCCAGTGTGCCCACTGCTGCCCATTCACAACTTGATGCCCTAATACACATCTGATAGATCAGCCATTTCGTCCTGATAATGAGCATTGTAGGTGAGATGATGGCATAGGTGGCCCCCATGCCATGGTCTGATGGTTCTGGAGCTATCCATGTGGCATTGTGGCTCACAGAACTTACCAGAGATTTAGGCCAATGGGAGCAAAAGCAAACATGGGGTTGTCAGGTAGACTACTAAAGCAAATGTAGCAATAGAAGGACAGAAAAGTTGAGATTTAAAATAAATGGGTAATGTTGGTGCCAGCAAGAGTTTCAGTCTCCATTGGCAAAGTAATGAGTGGCATTGAGAACAGGCAGGGAGGAACAGGGAGATCCAGAGGATCGCCTGTACCTGCAGACAGTGAAGTGGGATTCAGTTAAATAAGCCAAAGCCATGGTGAGCTCACAAAACACTTGACATAATGCCAGTGGGCATCAGAAGTCCCCCAGTGGTCTCTAAAATAAAGCTGCAGGTGAATGAACAGAGCAGACATTTAGGCAGTCCCCCTTGGCAGAGTCAGCTTGGGCACCACAAGGCCCACTTAAATGCTGCCGGTGCATTGTCCAGATGTGCGGACTCGACATGAGACCCCCTTTATGATGCGTCTTTTTTAAAAGTGTCTTTGGTGAGGTCTCTAGGGCTGCCCAGGGGCACTCGATTTCAAGTCAGCAGGCCGGGTGGGCTGAACGACCTGCTCACGTCACATTGTGACCGTGAATAGAGAAGAGGGGCCGAGCTGAGAACAAGCAGGCAGAGAGAGGGATGAGGAAGCGAAGAGCTGGCAGATCGGCCGCCCCACGTGCTGAGGGGTGTGCATGTTGTGTGATAGAAAGTTCAGTTTTACGGCCTTAGTGGAACTTGGATGCCAGCCCTGAGACCACTGGGCCTGCCAACTGCACCTGCAATGCCAGTTCTGATCGTCTCTTTTGGCTTTCTTCTCATTCCCGACCTGCTGTTGCATTTCTGCTCTTCTTCACAGCAAGAGGGTAAAACTCGCCAGGGAACAGCGAGGCATGGAGCAGTCGGTGGAAATCCAGAAGTTTGGGCACTGGCTGCTCCCTCCATCTTGGTGGATTCTGTGACTTGTCACGGTGGTGAGGGTGGTGTTGGCCTGCAATGACAATAAGAAATGGGAGGGCTTTCTTCTCATGCCAGAAAATGCAAGAGGATGATGGCAGGAGTACCAGACGTGGCTTCCCCGTCAGTGTGGCACTTGTGTCATTGCTGTTTACCCAATTGAGCGTCACGCAGTTCACTTCGCCTGCCATTTGTGGTTCATCTTGCTAAGAGCTGCTAGGGCCTTGGTGACTTTGGTACATTTGTAACATAGGAACTTCTCTCTCGTATTAGCTGGTGAAAGTCCATGTGAAGGTGACTGGCATGGGGACACTGAATGTCCGTTCTCTTTGTGTGGTCACAGGCCGTCCTCGTGTTTCCAGGCCCCCATTTTTTTCTTGTCCTTCCATGTCAATGTGGCTTTTCTCTGATTACTTCAATGGCTCCAGTGTTTAGGACGTTGAGCAACTCTCAGGTGGCCTGTACCTGCGGTGATGGGTCCCGTCTTGGCTCAGACAGCGGCCCACTGATGGGAGCAGCTGGTGAGCTGGCACAGAGAGCTGCCAGGTGCCATGTGATGACATCACTTGGAGAAGGCCTGTTTAATTGCACTTCTCGTTAATCACGAACAATCAACTCTGGTCATCTGCACATTCATTCTAGTATGACACTGAGAAACGAGGGGTGGCGAAATGGGATTAATTGGCCACAGAAGCACGTTTCCTGTCCGAATTTCCATCATCTGCTCGTGGGTGAGGCTCTCGCCATTTCAGATCCCTCTTTTCTTGGTGAGGGTCGTGGTGTGGCCAGCTATGAAGATTTAGCCATGTGCCAGGGTGCTTTACCTGTCCAGCTTCTGTCTGCCTCCCTGAGTGAGGTGAGACGTGTGGTAAGTCGCTGAGCGCTCTTAATAATGCAGTGGCGAGATCTGCGTGTCAGCCGTTCATTGGCTTTTCGAGACGTGATACCCGTCTCTGTGCTCTACAGTGGATGCCAGGCATGAACCCTGATGTGACGCTGTGGATTTACAGCGTCAATCCTCATGAGCTCCACTTAGGCACAGCGCTGAGGCTGGTAGGCTACATGTGTGTGCTGTTTTGGATGTGCTTATCACTAGAAGTTCAATTAACTGACAAAAAGAGAACTGCTGGAGCGCCAATGCACTGATGCCACCTTCACGTGCCCTCTTCATCATGGGCTGCCTTGCTGCTCTCCATAAGAGGGCCTACACCACTTGTGCCCATTTAGATAGGCAGATACTTTATTAATCCCAAGGGGAAATTCACACACTCCAGCAGCAGTATGCTGATAAAGAACAATATTAAATTAAATAAAAATGCAGTGCCAGTTAAAAAATGCAAGGTGGAGAGTGTTGACTGTGCCAGTGGCCTAAATAAAAGAGTGAAGTCCGCCATTTAAAACGTTACAATGTTAGATTCGTGTGACGGTCCTACAAGCCTAACTGCCACCACAATCGCCTTCACCTTTTGCCACCTGGCAGTGCCAGTCCCACCGCGTGGGCCGCTCTCAGGTGTGGACTGCCATCCGACTTTACCAAGGCAGGTGGGCCCAGCAGCAGGTTTTCGGTTTTGTTTGTGAATGCTCTACGCTGCAGGATCGGCCAAACTCTACACGAGGGATATTTGGAGTCTTCACATGCGCCCTCAGCGGCCCTACGGCGGGTTTTTCAGGTTGTGCTGCACCTGCTGCTGCTGCTCCAGACCGCTGTAGTCACAGGATCAAACCGAGAGACGTGCGACTGGCCGGGGGGACTGTGAACAAACGGCGACATTGTCTATTCGAATAATAGAGACATGAAAGGAGGATTCAAAAGAAATGTATGTGCTGTCATCTTGTCTGGTGGGGACTTTGATCGTTCGGCTCATGTGACAAACGTAAAGGTTCAGGGCCCTGTAAGTTCTGGTCCACTTCCACCCAGTCAGCATCACTGGTTAAATGGACATTTTCCGGTTTTATCCAGGCCAGCCATTTGCTTCCAGATTGGCACTCTTTTCATACCGTTTGACGCCACATCTGACCACGTCTTATCCGGAGTCTCTCTGCCTCTTCGTCCAGTTCTCTTGTGCTTTTCGCCCCACAAGCTTAAGCCACCTCGGTCTGTTTCCCCCATTATCTTCACATCAAGTCTTCATCTTCACTTGTCCTCCTGTATTTAGGCCAAACATATCTCAGATGACATCTCCATTTTAACTGCTCTCCCCTCATGACTTGTCTCTGTCCTCCATCTTTGTAGATTTATCAAACATAAAGACGACGCAATGGTCAGCAGACTGTGCTGGAGTGCAAGTTCTGTGTGGGTGAAGGTAAAACTTTGGTGTATCTTCATATATGCAGAGCTCTGTGACGAGTTCTCAGGTACAATGCAAATACAAACCTGACGTAATGAGCACTGAGAGGGAGTAACACAGTTGGAGCCCAGCATTATCTGTCCATTAATTAATTGCTGCTATTGACAACGGAGGAGAGAAAATCAAAAAAGGAGCATAAAAGGAGAAAATAAACCAAGGTCACTTAGAACAGAGAAAGTCAGGTGTGTCAGTCCTGGAGACCTCAAACATCCGTCTGCCCGCCCCCTGCTGGTCACCCTCCAGTAGAGTTTGGGCTGGGCCATCTAATCGGACGACAGTCTTCTCAGTATCATCTCAGATATCTGAAGGGCGGGCAGCAAAACAGCTTGGCAATGGAGCACTGGCACCAAGTGCCACAGCAGGGTGTCAGGAAGAGAAACAGGATAGAGGAGAGTTTGGAATTCTTGCAGGGCTTCTAGCTTTGCACAATCGGCTAACATACAGAACTGCAGTATGCACAGCTGATTGGCACCCCTACTCAGGGTATGCCAGACTAAAGACTTAAGCCAGAGAGTGAAGGGGCACCTCTGTTAAATGATCAGTCAGATCGTCCCACAGCTTTGGGACCCACAGGCTCGATCTCTCCCCGTTATTTTAATACTCTGTTGAATCTTTTTGTAAGCAAAAATAAATTCTGCTAAGTTAGCAGGGCCTCAGCCATTTAAGGATGAAAGAGGATTATGAAATCACCCCCAAGCTTCACTGGACATCAGGCATTATCTGTTCTTACCCTTTAGTTCTTGCAAGAATTCTTGCAGCAGCATTTTGAATGAACAGAAAGTGGCATAAAGAACGATCTGGACAGCCAGTGACTAACACATTGTAGTCTCATGTGACCTTTACAAGCATTGGTGTCACCTTAAAACACATCAGTCTGTACTGGGCATGGCGAGGACTCACCCGAGATTAGCCGAGTCACATCTCCAGCCTAAACAAGGTTGGCGTGCCAAACTGGACAGATGTGGGTCAGGGGCTAAACTGGCAGCAGCGTTGGCGCTAGAGTGTACCTTAAAAGCCTGCTTGCCACACCCTGGGCACACCAGCAAACGTCTGTGAAACAAAGGCAAACAATCAAAATGGGAAGGACTGGATAAGACACGTGTTTGAAAACACAATTAGTGAATGGATGAGATGCTCCAGGCGGCTGAGATACCCGACTCTTTTTGCTTAAACATTAGTTCCAGTCGGTTCTTTTTACAATCAAGAACGTGACTTCATCGTACACATCCCGATAACCGCGCATTGACACACCTAACCTCTCGGGGTCCCACATCGACTAACTGCAACTAATAACTAACGTAAGGGAAGGCTTGCCACTGCAAATCGAGAGGATCAAAAGCACAACCGAATGAATCGTCTGACCAATTAGCATGCAGACATAAAAAAAACTGCAGCTCGGGTTTCCAGGTAGCATCTCCGCTCCAGGCGTGGACGTTAGTTGGCAGAGGCGGCAGGGCTCCATTCCAGTTTCGAGCCCTTCTGACTCCTAGTAGCCTCTTCGACTTCTGCTGTTTTGCCTTCTCTCTCCACTCTCACACTCACTCACACTATTGTCCCGCCTCTTGTCATTTTTCCGTTTGTCACCTCTTCCTTAAATTAATGCCGGGCGCTCGGCTGATTCGAAACGCGCACACTGCCTGTACTGCACGCGCACGAGCCCAGGAAGAACCCAAGAGCCTCCGCGCCAAGTCAGAGACGCCGGCAGTTCAAAGCGCGCTAGGCGAGGCCGTAGTGATTGACGCGCTTGTCCCCGCCCCCTCTCACTCTTAGCCAATCGCCTCGTTGGGCCAGAATTTCCGTCTCGTGCCGAAACGCTTTAATTGCCGAACGTCGAAGCCGTTTGGGCGACTTTCAGAGTTTCGTGGTGCAGCATGGCGAGTAAAAGCAAACCACAATTAGCAGGTAAGTGCTATAACGCAATAAAAAGATGAGCTTCTTTAGGGAAGCGCTGCTTGTTGTCTGTGGTGCTTAAAGTGCTGTTTATTGTAAATGGACTTTGTAATAAATCATTTCGGTGCTCTCGAGGGTCCCCTGGCGGGCTCAACTTCCATTCCCAAGTGAAAACCTGGCGGGGGTCAGCGGCTGTCGAGTAGTGAGACTGGCGGGGATTCCGCCTCTCGTCGACACTTCACGTGGAGAGGACGTGGCCGTGTGGTGTGCCGCGTCAGGCTCCGAGTGTTTGGGAACTTGTGTCGGCGTTTAGATCGCCTTCCCGGGTGAAGGTTCCATCCTTCCTTCCATATAAAGGCAGTTGTAATTTAGCGCTTGTGTCGCCGAGGTGCGCTTCTTGTTTTCGTACTCCTTTACAACAGTGGCGTGTCACTCGCGTCTTTATGGTTCCAAAGGACGAGTTTGCGTTTTTTTCTTTTCCGCACCTGATTTTGCCCACTGGCTACCAGACAAATCGAAAGAAATGGGGCATGTGACGTGACTGTCGCCGTTTGGAGGAGAAAGAAGAGGAGCGACGGTGGTCCCACCCAGCTTGCCAGGCAGGTCCGAGTCCGAGCATCAGAGGAAACTTGTCGGACGAGTCCGGCTGGGGAATTCAGGCGCGGCGACGGAGCTTCACAGCGGCTAGTGGAGCTCATTCGTTGGCAGTTTCCTTTTCATGTTCTCGGTAACGAGTTTGTGCCAAATGATGAACCACGTCAGACACTCAAGGGAGCGGAGTCCGGACTGCCGACGTGTGTCGTGGGCTGAACTAATCTGCTCTTCTTATTGATGTCGTTTGCTGACTTGTTTATCCAAGGCGACTAACACCATTTGACATACACTTGTGCCTTCAAGTTGTTTAAGCAGGTGAAGTGAGTTGCTCAGGGTCTCACAGTGGTGGGATTTGAGCCTCAGGGTTTGCAGTTCAAGCCTTTATCCCCACTACATCAAATGGCACGTTAGGACGATTTTAGTGACGTTTGTGATATTTAATAAGTCCCGTCCAGTGACCAGAAAAGGAACCTGGCAGTTCGTTTAACACAGGGCATGTTGAAACTTGTGGTCCGTGTTTTCTATTATTCTGTTCTCGGAGTCTCGGCTGTTCCTGCCTCTGTGGCTTCAAGTATAAGAACCAAGCCTGGGTGGGATGCCAGTCCACGAGATCACACATTTTTATGGCTGCCACAGACCTGTAGAGCTGACTAACAATCACTTTGGTGTTTAGTAAAGAGGTTGGCACAGGTCTTGGTGTGCCTGCCTGGCACTGCTTCTTGATGCTGAGTTTGTTTCACTTGTGGTTTTTCTGGTGTCTGCATGTTTCCCTGGCCTGTGTGTGTCCGTTTTCTCCAGGGGTTTTTTACTGCGAGGGTTTGTTTGTTGTGAAATCCTAGCTTTGTGAATGTGTGCCACTCAGGGCCGTTCCTGCCTCGCAGTCAGAAAGTCAGTGCGTTGCAGTTCGTGAAACACTCACACAGGCTCACCGCACTTGTTGGGACTCGTCATGGCTTTTGACTGTAAAACAGCAACATGTATACATGACTTGTATGGCCCGCTGCCTGAACAGCTGAAGTGCACATCACACGTGTTTGTCTGCATACTTGGCAGGAGCCTGTGGGGTTTAGTGGCGGAGGACTTGACGTGTAAACCGCAAGGAATCATGTGGTGTTCCCCACCTGTGATACGCCCAAGCCAGGCCTTTATCTTCTTCGATGGGCTGCTGAGCTGACTTTGTGCTTCAGAGTGAGGTTTGCTATTGCAAGGCGCCATATGAAGGCTTCTTTGATGTTTGCCCACACTCAGGGGCAGAGGATTTTTGCTCCTCGACGCAGTCACCAATTCTCATCAAAATGTTTGTTTTTGACAAATGTACACCCACCGGTTCACCCTTTTTTTTTTTTTTTTTTCTTCTTCTGTTCAATTTTGTGGCTGCTCGGGTGAATTAAAATGCGATTAAGGAAAGTTTTATTATTTCAGAAGATTATTTCTTTTATGGTTTATGATGCGGCTGTGTCCCAGGAGGCACTCGCCTGCCGTTCTTCTACACTCTCTTAGCACCAGTTTGGGGTTTTCCTTCTTTCTGTTTGTACTTTGGTAGTAAACAAATGATGATGAAGACGAGGGGTTTAAATCATCTGAGATCAGATGCCTCATCTTGGATGAGTTAATGCCGGTGAAGCTCATCCGGGATAAGTCCGTTTTTAGTCTAGCTGATCTAATTGGCAGAGATGACTGCGTGTGCCCGCGCTGAGTGAAAAGCCCACAGATATCGAGGCTAGAAAACCTGATCAGCGAGTCTTTGATAGGCTGCAACAAAATGACAAAAGAACGGGCACATTTTTTTTTTTTTTTACACAAGCAGAGCAGGACCTTTTATTTGAAGGATATGAAGGATTTCAAGATTTAATATGCACAAGGGGTAACACTGCAAAGGCAGCCCAAACCAGAAAAGACGGCCTGCAAATTCAACGCTGAGTATTGTGCATTGTACTTGCTGAACGCAGCGTTTCATTTTCTACGTATCAGATGAATTATTATTTAATATGTCGTAATTCCAGGTCAGACGTGAGCACCAGGAGAACATGGGATCAGGTTAGAGTGAAGTATAAGAATATACTTCAAAGTGGTAAATATTGGTATATAACTCTTTATTTAAAGAATTGTTGACATAAAGAATCATATATAATATAAGAAACATTCATTTTAAAGCTAATAAGAAGGCAGACAACAGGTGGAGGTCCACGCGGTCCACACCTAACGCCTGCAGAAGAGTTGGCTCTCCACCATAATGCCCATCGCCCTGTTTCTGAGGGCATTTTTTTTTTTTTTTTGTTGGGTCAGTTGCAGTGAATGTCCTATCTCTAGAACTTGTGTCTGACCAACGGTCGAATATTTGATGAAGACACTGTGTCTGATTATTCATCAGGAGGAGAGGTACATTTTCTACATAATGTTTGATCAAACTCCACTCTGATCAGTCCCGTGCGCCCCAATCACATTTGTAATGAGGATGTTCGGCTGATTGTGAGATTCTTTATGGAGCTGTGGTTGTTTCTGCCTGTGTACCTGCATTGGCATGAAACGCTTCTTTTATTGTCGCCACACGCAGGTGTCCAGAAAACACTAAGAAACCCCAAGGAAATATTTCAGAGCCAAACAGACTTTACGAATTGCCTGGCAAACTGCACTTTTAGAGAGATTTTCCGCATCGCCTACAGTATATAAAAAAAGTGCCGCTTGCAAAAAAAAACTCCAAGCAATGCCTACTGTCTGTGTGGCTGTGAGAGCCCGACTTCACCGAGTTTGACTTCGAATAGAAGGTGCTAATAAATCTTTGAGTTACAATATTCCCCTCGGCTGAAGTGGTATCTTTCGAAAAGAATTTCCTCCGGAAGCAATAAAGGATCTTGCAGATCACACAAAACCCTCTCTCTATGAAATTCTCTTCTTATAATTTACACACCGATATCAATTGGTCGCTCATTCATGGACGGTGAAGCCACGACTGAATGAATTCCACGCACGGACACTGATTAAGTGTGTGAGCTCCGAGCAGGTCTGAGGATTTGGATCTGCTGCTGTGACAACACATCCAGCAAGAGTTTCAAAAAACCGACAGATCCGGGATCAGGCCAAATCGTCAACTGTTACAACGAGTAATCCACGTACGAAAAATACCCCGAGGTCAGAAGCACCCAGGGCAGCTCCACAGATGTTTCCATAACACGTGTCCGGCGTGTGGTCCTCTCTAGTGTTATGTTAATGTTCACGTACTGATGGTAGTTTCCAGAAGTTGGAGATGCCCATCGCAGTGCCAAGCGATTCAATCTCAAAAAATGGTTCCAGCTGCAGTTTGTGTCGCCGTTCACAAACAAGTCCATCCATTTCAACGTCTGTATCTGAGACGGTATTCGTGGACCAGATGTCCGTAGCGCACAGTAGCTGGCTTTTGCTGGGCTCGCCCAGTTTGTTGCTCATAATGATTGTGGGCACAGGCGTTTTGAAACTTCTCTGTCTCCAGCATAATCAAAGTCCACCTCGCTTTTTGGGTTTAAGCTTTTCGTTTCTCTGTGATATCACCAGAACTCGGCGTGTAACTGGTATCCTCGTGTCCCGGCTGTCAATAAAAGAATCCAAGCTAAATAAACCTTGTGTCGCTACTCTGGCTAACTGAATGAATTAAAAGTATTACGTATGTGGACGATTACTACTGAATAATTGAAGTCTCAAGTTGTGCCTCGTGTTTCATTTTAAAAGGCAGACGCTGCTCTGTCATTGGGGTACTGAGGAGAGGCCGCCAGCCCCACAGTCACAGGTGACTCCGCGCTTGCTATGAATGACTGTAATGAATATTGAGCGTTGTGCTTATGTAGCTCAGCATCGCTCTTGTTCGCTTTCCGTCTGCACCGATTACTGCGATATGCGGATCAAGGTCACACACTACAGGCTGACTTTATTTTCAAGTGCGAGGGCCTCAGGCCTGTACTGCTCTTAGTTTAGTGAACGAATGAATGTTACTAATGTGGCCTCGACGTCCGCATTAAACTGACAGTAGAAGTGAGCAGGCACTCGGGTGGTCTGCACGCTGAAGTGAGTGAAGTGCTGCTGTACACCTCTGGACGTCGGTGGATGTTAATGTGACAACAGACCATCCTGTTCTGAAACTGCTGAGGATTCTGGGGTCCGCTCTCTCTTGCCTGTTTTGAAGGACCATTGAACCTGGCTGCTTTGTCAGGGAGCCTTGACCAGGTTGTATATGATGTCACCTCTTGTTGTGACTGGGGTCAGACTTTGAAGTTTATAGGTCATTGTATTGATCCATAGAAGTGTATATGCTGTAAATATTTAATGGCTGGGGCCTGTCAAGTTCAGCAGTTGCTCAGTTACTGCCAGTAACGTCGTCTAGTGTTTCATGTCTCGTCTCACAACTGGTGCTCAGGTGACCTCACTTGTAGGGCAGGTCAGGAATTTGAAGAGAATGGCCAGCCTCGGATCATGCTGGGTTCACACGCACTCGCTCCAGAGCAGCTTGGCCTCCTGACGTGGCGCATATGTCGGGCAGAACACTGGCTGCCATCTCCACCAGGACATGGGCCTGAGAGGCGGGCACTTAGTGGCAAAGGCTTTGGACTTTAAGCTCTGAGGTTGTGGGTTTAAATCCCACTACTGACACCATGTGACCCTGAGCAGGTCGATTCACTGCTCTGTGCTACAACTGGAGAAACAAAAGAAAAGAAAACCAATTGTTTGAAGTCACCTTTGATAAATGTATTATTATTATTATTATTACTGAAGGCATCAGCCAGACACGTTGATGTGAGTGCAGTGCCTTCACTGCCGTTTCCTGGATGACACCTGGGACTTTACACACTGAAGCTCGTGGGGTTTTTGGACATGGAGTGACCTCATGCATGTATAAATTCAGAGGAGACGCCCTGTAAAAGTGTTTTGATGCCACAGCTTTATTTTGTCATCAGTTTCACAAGACCATAGCTGAAGAACTAAAGCACCTAGCAGGCTGACATGGTGCATACTGGTCTGGTCTGGTCTGGTCTGGTGTGGTCCGGATGGCGCCGCTTGGTAAGAGCAGACCTTCAGAAGTAGAAGACAATAGTTTGTGTTTTTGGCTTTGCCCTGTTGAGGCTTTCAGAAAGCAGACTGATGTAGACTGTAACTGATGCAGCCTGCTGAAATGTCTGCCATCTTTAGATAACCACACGGGCTCCTTGAAAGGTTCTGAACAAACTAGAAACTGCAAACCTCTCAAACGTGAAACCATCACTTTGGGTGTGATTGGCAGCCCCGCTTAATGCACTGTGGGACTGTCCAGACATTTTTAAAATGCATTTCCTGTATCCCTACGTGGTCCCTTCTTCCTCCAAAAACAAGTCTTACTTTTCTTATGGGATTCTTTCATTATTATTTTCCATTCTAAATACGGGTTCCATTCACCAATTGTCAGTAATGGTAACCATCAAATTCTTCATCACTGACTTAGGTATGGGATTCATGGTGTTATAAATTGGCAAAGGTGCGTTCAGCACAAGACCTGCACAGCAGCGGCTTGATTCTTCATTCAACACACCACCTCCTGATATCGTGACCCAATTCATTCTGTTTCAGCCAAAGTGCGGAGTTCAGAGCGTCTTTGTCTTTGACATCAGTACGGTGGTGTGTCCTCCGACTGGGCGTTGTAGGTGCCCTAAACGGGGGTATCCTCGAGTACTCTTGGCCATCGAGTATCGCATTCTGTGGTCAGCAACAGGAGACCGGACATCGTCATTACCATTATTGACACGTGGCACATTCCTCCTGTTTTAGGATGGAAAGATTTGCAGAAGAAAATGAAGATTTGTGTTTTGAGAAAGAAGGGACCGTGTGGGATTAATGGGGGGTCTGGGAATAGAAAACCTCCTCTGCACATTCCCACATGCCGGTAGGGTGCGCTGAAAATGAATCCCAAATGATTTTTAAATTTGAGAGGTCTGCTCTTCAAACCCTGATGCCGTTACTTTTCTGTTTATTGCTTTTTCAGGACGCCTGTACTGTTATCTGAATAAGGGGGAAAAATCAAGAGTCTGCGTAGGTTACAAATACTGTACGGCGTCTGCTTCTGAGGCCTGAACATCGTGAGGGCAAAGACTCCCTTCAGGGGGCTGCTTTGATCATACAGGGTCTGATGGCGGATAAAAGTGACACGCAACCCCCCACCCGGCCAACGGTAAACTGGAACAAGTGGACCGGACTGGCGAGCTTTGTTGGGCTGAATGGCCTGTTCTCCTCGTCTAGAGGGTTCAGAAGTGTGGCTCTTCCATCAAAACATGGCTACACCAAAGTGGTTGGGCCATCGGTAGCTCTGACATGGAGTGCCCCGTATGTCACGCTGTGCTTATCGCTCATTTTTGAGCCTGCGGACTTCTGATCGATCTTCTTTTGAAGTTCTTTTAAAGACGAGCGTATTGTTTCTTGAAATGTCCTCGTCTGTGGTGTTCATTTCAGCCCCACTTCCCTGACTGCTAACTGCTCAGAGTTAACTGTTGTCGTCTTTCTTATCTTTATTTTGTATTCAGCGGGCCTTCAAGTGGTTGATGGAGCAACTGGCCTGCAGTCATCCACAAATCGTATATTGGGTTTTTACATTTGTTTTTTCTTCCCATCATAAAGTTCTTCATTTTATTATTTTTTTTTTTTTTTCTGAAGCAATGGGGCGACATTTGAAGGTTGGCAAAGCCTCCTTGGCCAAAGGTTATGTTTAATGTACAGATGCCAGTTGTTATGAGAGATGGCTCCTCGGGCCGAGCCCTTTACGAGTGGAGCCTTCAGTTGTAATCCTTGTCTCTGCTAACACTTCCAGGTAAAAGCGAGCAAGACAGCCGGCCCATGGAGAAGAAAGTCAAAGGTGAGTTTGTGTGGGTGGCAGTTCACTGTGCCAGCCATTTATGTAGTGAATATGAGATGAAGGAATGAAAGCCGTGGGGTTCGTCTGCTTCCTTCGCAGTGAAGTTGCTATAAGAGACGCCGCACAGCAGATAAACGTGTTAATGGTTGACTCTCGTTGTTTCAGTTTTAGTCATCGTCTCTTCTTTCTGTCTAGTACGTGACACAGAGCGTCTTGATTTAGAGTATAGAACAGTCTTGCCCTATTAAACTGTCACTTGGTCCTGTTACCGTTCGAATGGCTGAAAGCTGCACTTGACAGCAGCGACATTTCAAGTTAGGACGAGAGGTGCGCTTGTCACTCGGATTTATCAATTGCCCTTTGCACAGCATGCCAGCGCTGTGGTTCTGGTGCCCTTGGCTGAAACTCCCCACCCATGTGGTGTTTGTGCACAGTTTGCATCCCCAAGATGTTTGGGTCATTGGTGATTGGCTCGTTTGTGTGAGCAGGCCCCGCAGTGGTCTGGCCAGGGCTGCCTTGTGCCCTGTGCTACAGCACGCCCACCCGTCCATTGGCATTGGAGCGTGAGATCGACAGGCGGATCGGAGCGGCATCCTCCGTGGTGTGGGCTCTGCATCGGTCTGTCGTGGCGGCTCAGCTCTCAATTTACCCTCACCTGTGGTCATGAGCTGTGGGTAGTGACCGAAATACGAGATCACGAATACAAGTGGCTGAAATGAGTTTCCTCTGCAGGGTGCCTGGGCTCTCCCTTGAAGATAAGGTGAGAAGCTCGGAGTAGAGACGCTGATCCTCCGCATCGACAGGAGTCGCATGAGGTGGCTCGGGCATCTGATCAGAGTGCCTCCTGGACGCCTCCCTGGCGAGATGTTCCAGGCACATCTAACCAGGAGGAATGGGAATGCCTTGGGATTCCCCCGGAAGAGCTGGAAGAAGTGGCTGGGGAGAGAGAAGTCTGGGCTTCTCTGCTCAAGCTGCTGCCTCTGCGACCCAACCTCAGATAAGCGGAAGAGGATGGATGGATGGATGGATGAAATTTATTCACATGGCCAGCTGGTCTTGTGCTCCAGACTTGGGACTCTTCACTTGTCATACTTTTTGTTGCTTGACGTTTTAACTAGCGATTGTAAAAATGCTCATTCAGACGTCTCGGCTAACCCTCTTGGTCCATATCCTACCCAGAGGTGGGACACAACCACCTGGGCCTTTCAGATACACTCTTATCTACCCTTCAGTGCTTTGGACTAAAGACCACCATGAGTTCTCCTGAAGTGTGTTATGACTGGATTGTTCACTTAACCCTTTGTTTGTAGACTGGTCAGGCCTCCTCTGATGTGGTGTGTAACACACGTTGTCCTGGATGTTCTTTATTCTCCATTTTTGAAAGGATCTGGTATGGAATGTGAGGGTAGAGCATCCATTGCAGTGCTGGCCTCGTGTTTCCTTGCCTTTTATTGAGAGAAATGTTTGGAGGCGTTTTTTTTCCCATCCAGTCTCTCAAAATAAATGTGAGCTTCGCCATGTCCATAAAGTTTACATGAAGTGGCGAGGGTGGCACGTTCACAGCTGCACACTCCTCGGCTCTGATCCCAGTCCAGGTGTCTTCCCAGGTGTGCTCACTTCATTTGGCCGGCTGTGGACTGCCTGTCACTTGATGCTGCTGGACTGGAGCCCCTTTAGCTCTGAAAGGTAGCCAGCAGGATTTGAAAGAGTGAAGTCGCCCTTGGCTGGCACCACGGGCCATTGCCTTTTGATGTGTGACACAATGCCTGATGGACAGGACGCTCGAGCCCCTCGGTACGTCTCGTAGGGAGAAGCCTGATTTGAAATGAAGAAGCCGCTCTCGGCAGTTTGCAATGTGATTTTTATGTTTCTGTGACAAAATGGGGCTTTGAAAACTGAGGTGAGAATTCTTGATTGGATTTTTTTTTTCTTTTTTTGATTTAGGTGCTGACGACAACGTCACAGAGACGGACTCCTTTGTACAGTAAGACCTTTTGGATTCTGTGATTTCTGTAGGTTTATTCACTTTAGCGAACGGCTCATTATACTGTATGGCCAAAGCCATGGAGAAGCCCAGTATGTCCTCATGTCATGTCCTCCTGTCCTTCCAAAGTGCTTCACAAATTTCAGGGATGTGAGGTTAATGTAACGGTTGGTCTTTGCTCCTCTTCAGCTAGCAGAGTTTTTATAAATTTGTGTCTTGGCTGAACTTTGTGCCACTTGAGACGATTGTGCCGTGTACAGAATGTCACACGTAGCCCCAACGCTGTAGAACTGCACGATGGCCTCGAGAGTTTGCAGTGGGATGTGTGGGGTCCCCTCAAGCCCAGCATTTGTATGAACCTCCCCGTTACCCAGCATCCCCTGAGCCCTTCTTGGCAGCGCTGGTATTTGCACTCTCGACTCTTGCATTTCATTTCCCTTAAACAGACTTCTGAGTAGCGAGTCGAGTCTTTTCAGAATCCGTTCTCCTCACATCAGCTGCTGGTTCCTCTCTGGACTTTCCCTTGTGCTGCTTCATGTTACACAAGCAAAGATGAGTCGCAGATTAGATGCCACAGCATGGACCCCTGCACGTCCCCACATGCATGTCTGCCAGTCCCCTTGAAGGAGGAACGGGCCCTGTCACCTGTTGCTATGGGTGGCTGCCCTGTTGTATTCTGGGGAGTGCTGGCATTTTACCCTTCAGGGCACCATAACATTGCTTGTGAGGGTGCTACTGGAGGGTCCCACCTGGCTGCTGATGAATGTAGAGTAGGCCGACAGCCTGGCCGGAGTACGTCTGGAGGAGTTGAGGACTCGTGTCGGGCTGACTTGGTCTGTTCATCCACACCTTGGGCCACTCGGAGGGTCTTCGCCAGGGAGTTTGCTTTTGTTTTGTTTTTCTCAGTTTGTAATGCCAGTCAGTCATCTTCCAACCCACTATATCCTAACACAGAGTCATGGTGGTGGTCTGCTGGTGCCAGCCCACCGCAGGGCACACACACTAGAGACAATTTAGGACTGCCAATGCAGCTACCCTGCATGTCTTTGGACTGAGGGAGGAAACCCACGCAGACACGGGGAGAACATGCCAACTCCACGCAGGGAGGACCCGGAAGGCGAGCCCAGACGGGTCTCCTAACTGAGGCAGCAGTGCTACCAATGTGCCACCGTGCCGCCCCAGTGGTAAAGTTAATTGCCTTTTTGTGGCACAGTTGGCTTGTTGATGAATTGACCTTTGTGTTTCTCTGTCTGTTTTTTGTATTCTAGCTGAGGTTTGGTCAGTCGCAGGGCTCTGAGCCCGAACTCGGTGACATGTGACTTGAGTTTGGGTCATTTGGATTGACACGTGACCTCCAAGTGGTGAGACTTGAATCATGTGATGGAGTTTAATGTGCAAATGAACTTTAATCCAAAGCACGCAGGTAGACGGTGTAGTCGGAGCTTCGGCAGCAGCTTTCTGCACAAGTTGCAGTTGCTCGATGCTTTTTGAAAAGCGACAATCCTGTTGACGCATTCCCAAATCCAATGAAGGAGCTCCACAGACCTGTGAAGCGGAGCACGCACTTCATTTTAAATCCGTACGTTCAACACGGAGAGGTGAAGGCCGTCCAGATTTAGTGCTCCGTGATCACGGCGTGGAATATCAGAAAGTCCAACAGGGAACGTCATTTCACTAAGGCCTACACAGCAACCGTTGAGGTGGTGCAGGAGCAGTGGAGTCGATTAAAAAGTGTAGGAAATCGACAGGAATCTGCAGCGGATGAGGAAGAAATGTCAAAAGGACAGCCCCGGGTTCTGGCTGATGCCACCTGTGCTCGAGTGTCCGCTTCTTGGCTGTCCACACAACATATTTTTTTTTTTTAAAGCCCTTCAAGTGGAGGTGGGTGGGCCTGTTTGAGTTGGTCACCTTTACTCTCTTGGGTCAGTGCTGGCACCACCCGAGCAGACTTGAGGGCCTGCAGTCAGACGAGTGTGTTGGCAGCCGCGTGTGTTTTCGCTCTGTGGACGCACTGACGGCTGTTTGGATTCGGCTGCCCGTTGTTGGGACTCCAGCTCTGTTGGTGCGCTGAAGGCGATTGCCTTGTGAGAGCACTGGAGTAGCCCCCATTTTGAGAGGTCACCAGATGGTGGGAGAACTTTCTCTTCAGATGGTTTTTAATGAACCTCTCGGTGTTTCAAATCCAATCCAGTGCAGTTGTTCGGGTATGAAATGTGTCGTCCTCCTTTGAACCCGGGGGTCGTGAAGCGCTGCTCGGTTTTGGATGATCCTCCACCTGTGCCTTTGAAGGTCAGGAGTACGAGACCAGCCTGACTCTTTGGCGAGAGCTCCTGATTGAACCCCCAAAATACAACTTTACTGGGGGTCTGGATGTGATAGCCTTTGTGGCAAAGAAGGAACAACCTTTGGCGGTGATGTCCGGAGTGCCATTGGGCACCCACACTCTCATTCATTCAGGGTCAGTTTAGATGTGCCAGTCGAGCTGCCCTCCACATTTGGGTGCAAACCTGCAGACGAGAAGTGGCTGGGGTTCAAACGTGCGTCACTGGAGAGGAGAGGAGCGCTGGCACCGCTAATTGTGCTCATCAAGGCGTACGAGGAGAATCGTGGCACAAAGTCTCCACTGAGCGTCTGATGGGTGAAACGGAACTTAAAATGGACCCTCTGGAGTGCTACGCCCAAGGCCTTGGTGTGTTGGCATCAGAGCAGCATGGCTCGAGTTTGCCTCATTTTTAACGTTCTTATTCTGCTGCCGTCGTTAGCATTTGGCAGTGGAGACTTGACGTGACACCACACCGGGTACAGTTTGTCTGGCGTGGGCTTTATGTGTGCTCTGGCAATGCATTCAGTAAACGCTATTTGAAGAAATCTGTGACTTGATGTGCTCATAAATGAATGTCTTACAGAAGCGACACGTTCGACCCTGCAGAAGAATACCACATGACCCATAAGCGGCGTGGAGTCGCTCTCATCTTTAACCAAGAGCGCTTCTTCTGGTATTTGGCCATGCCCAATAGGAACGGCACAAACGCAGACAAGGAGAACTTGATGAGACGGTAAGGAAGTCGTTTGGGGTCTGAGGCAGGTAGGTGACCGTCCTGCTGCTCAGAGGTTGCCATGGCAGCGTGTTAACGTTTATGAGTGCCCCCAACTCCCCCTTCAGGTTGTCATACCAACAGATGCACCACACCACCCAAGCAGTGGCCGAGCCATCGGTCATCCCCAACACGTCACCTCTGAAGACATCTGCTGTTCTCCTTGACTTGCATTCCAACACTAAAGTTGTCCTCAGTCGACCGTGCCATTGTAGTTCATTCTGCGCAGTGGCGAGTGATGCCCTGCTCTGAAGTTTTAACGCGGTTTGGCTCGGCAGAACACGAGCTCGAGCTCTCACACACACACACACACACACACACAGGCTCCTGTCCGTCTGCTTTTTAAGGTAAAACCCGTTGGGCGTTAGTCTGACTGGCATCCTGTCGTCTAAAGCCTGTGCAAGGAAAGAGTGCCCCGCGCCAGCTGATGCCATGCTATTCAATTCCTTTGAGCTCTTAGGTTTACAAACACACGACGTTCAATTATTTAGGTGGCCGTTCATTTTACTCTTTGCTCTTGTGCTGCGTGTGTCTCACCTGCTTGTCCCCAGCATTCGGTGACATTGACGAAGTATTCAGGCAAGTCTGCAGTTTGGCATACGTTTACAATCGGAGGTCCAGCTTAAAGGACTCTTGAACTTGGCGTCACTTCTGCATGGGTGTGCGAGTGTAGATGGAGGCCTTGTGAGAAACTCCGCCAGTCGTTGTCCCCAAGGCATTCATTGACTGTCTGTAGGTCCTGTTCATGGGCAGCTGGCCTTGGGTACTTGTGCCAGTGGTCTGTCTTGTCATTTGTGACCACCTCCTCTACTTGTCAGTAAGCCCACTTTCTGTTGGCAGGTTGACGGAGCTCAATTTTGACGTCCGGGCATATGACAATCTGAAAGTGGAAGACATGTGGAACAAGATTATGGATGGTAAGACGTCACGTGACTGTGAATGGCGTCCCCGGCATGTGATGTTTTGTGCTTTCCTGCGCCAACTTGTGCTGTTTTAAATTCTGCAGCGGCTGCCGAGGACCACAGCGATGCAGACTGCTTCTTGTGCGTCTTTTTGAGCCACGGTGAAAACGATCACGTGTACGCCTATGATGCCAAAGTGAAAATTCAGGATCTGACCGCCCAGTTTAAGGGGGACAAGTGCAAGAGCCTAGTTGGCAAGCCCAAGATTTTTATAATCCAGGTAAGACTTCCCAGAAAGCATTGCTAACCAGAGCTCCTCTGTCTGTCGGCACCAGAAGGATTTGTGCCAATGGGCCACACTGAAGAGGGCCGAGGAACTTCAGGATCAGCCAGCCATAGAGAGGACTACGCTGCGTGTCCTGGCACGTCTACACTGGTATGGGGCACGTGTGGCTATCTGTGGACATGTGGAAGACTGGGAGTTTACCTGCCAGTTACCCGCCACGTGACTGCAGCCGCAGAGCCGTAGTCCCAGTTTGTGAGGGGCCGTGTTTCACCCCTCATGGACCCCTCTGGCCACTGTCTCCATTTACTTAGCCAGCTCCCCTTCATCAAATGTTCCCTGATATTCTCACACGTGCCCTGCTGGTCTACTCGGCTCCAAGGGGTGGCCCACCTGCCCGCACCGACGGGGTTGCACTGTGTGACATCCTGGCCTTGTTCTCATTTCTCAGCTTTGGCCGGTTTTAAGTGACCTTCCATGTGTCCTTTGTGTCTTTGTGCAGGCCTGTCGTGGTGACAAGCATGATGAGCCCGTGGTTCCAATGGACAGTGTGGACAGCCAGGTGAACGAAGTGGTGGCAGATGCTGGCGCCGTGTACACGCTGCCGGCTGGCGCAGACTTCATCATGTGCTACTCTGTGGCAGAAGGTGAGAGTGCCTGCTTAGCTGTGGCCTGGCATGAGCAGCTAACGAGCCGACGTGACGCACTGGACATGAGGGGCACATGGCAGCCGTTGTACGTACCAAGGGGCGAGTTGTGTTTGCAGGCGGCCAGCCCAGCTTGAGGGTCATCCGTGTCGCTCCTTCCTTCCTTCCTTCCTGCGGCTCAAGTCCAGTTTTCTTATGAGAACTGACTCAGCAGCTGATGCCCAAGTCCAGCCCTCCATCCCCTGCCCCCTGAGCACTTCATGCCCGTACCCCTGTAGATGGGCGTTGGTAATCTTCACTGATCTCCATTACTGGCCCACCCACACAGTTAAACTCTGCCTCCAGTCCAAGGTGGGTATTGTGGGTCAAAGCTGAGACTCGACCAGTGCCCATATTCCATGGAACGCGTTGGCATGTTTTCACCTTTAGGGATACAAATTGAATTTTAGTTTAATAAAAAGAGAACCGCAGAGCCAAACTGAATCTGTGCCCACAGGCGTGTGGCATCGAGGGCCTCAAGAAGGAGTGGCTCTCGTTTCTGTTTAACCTCCTCGGCAGTCCGTCTGCTTTAAGTCATCGTGATTGTCCCTTTTAAGAGCTGTAAGGTGACAAACACTCGGCTGGGACGGGCCGTTGAATGCCATCATGTGCCCTACGGGCATTTCCTGTACCTCTGGGCTTCTCATCTACACACTGGAGTGAAACATCAGCATCTTGGCTGAATGGCCGCCTGTGTCCCGTTTAACAGGAAACGAGACTTTTCTAGAAGTTGAAGGGTCCATCTGGAATTCTTTATTGTAGTCTTCATCCGCTGCTCTCAAGTGTTCGGTCCCACAGAATTAAATCTGTCACCTTCCAGACCGTCTGCACTCCCTGTGACGGGCCAGCAGTGGAGGACCCTGACCCCAGTTACTGGGGGGCTCCCGAGCTCTCATTTTGGTCTGTAATGTGGCTGCTTGTTGTGCCTGGGCTCAAATTGGCATCACTTTACCAAAACTGGTCTAGCAGTCGATCGTGATGTCAGGTACAGTGCCATGCTTTGGTTTACTTGGGGTGTCAACTTTGCCATGGCACTCCTTTTATAGAATTGGCACATGCAGGGTGAAGCGAGGTGGCAGTGGGCTTTGCACGCAGATTCGTCCACCAGCCCTGAAGAGCCTTTGGCTGCAGGTGCCCGTCCTCTTGCTTTGTTTTAGTGCCCCCCTGCTGCGCTGTGCCCGTCACCTGTGCCTCCTCCTTCTTTTTCAGGCTACTATTCCCACCGAGAGACCGTCCGCGGCTCCTGGTACATTCAGGACTTGTGCGCCGCCCTCACGAAGTTTGGCCCCACGCTGGAGTTCACGGAGATCTTAACGCTCGTCAACCGGAAAGTGGCAGCGAGACGCGTAGACCGGTGCGCCGACCGGAGCTCCCTCGGCAAAAAGCAAGTGCCCTGCTTCGCTTCAATGTTGACCAAGAAGATGTACTTTCGACCGAAGTCGAGCTGAGCCAAGGACGCTTTCACGTTTTTAACAAAGGGGTGGGGTTGGGTCGGGGGGGATTGGGGTAATGGCGGCGGCGGCTTCTTTCTTTCTTCCTTCCTTCCTGTTTGAGCTGCTGGGCCTCGAGTGCTGGAAGCAGCGGAGGGATTGGACACTTCGAGGAGCAAAAGGGAAACGACTTTGTGTCGCTCTGTCTGTCCATGGCAGCCCCCCGCCTTTCTCTGGGAAATTAAAGAAAATGTGAACGGGGACCCCCGGGGCTCTCGCTGGGCGCCTTACTTTTTGTCGGAGTTACTGCAGTGCCTTCCATTTAAATTTGAATCAAACGGACTGGCTGCTCTCTTTGTGTTCTGGTAAGGCGCTATATAAGAGCAGGATCGGCACGGACGAGGACAACACGTGCGTAGGGTCGAAAGGCACCGGCGGACGAGCAGCGCGACACGCTCAGTGAAAGAAAGTGAAGCGCCGAATAAAAATGGTAATGGTGGTCTTACAATAATAAAAATGGTAATGGTGGTCTTACAATAAAAAGCAAGCATTTGGGGGTTTCCATTGACGCCTGTTCAGACATCAGAAACGATCAGCCGGCATTTATGTCGCGTAATCCACTCCTCATGTCGCCCAGTTCTGTGCTTACAACGTCCGCTATAAACGATGGTGGTCCACACTTTCGAAGAGCCGCCACTCCCATCCCCTTGTTCAGGGGTCTCGTGTGATCCCCCCGTGAATGGACCTCCTTTCATTTACCAACAGGCGGACCCGGCGATGTGTTTGGTTTTCGATTGCCGCTGCTGTCGTGCAGCTTTGCTCGGCATTGGCCGCCATCGCGACACAAACATCCACTTGGCTCCTCATACGAGGTTCCCGATTTCTCTCGGCCGGCACGGAGATTGCGGGGCGGCTTTCCTTTCCTTTCGGCATTTCCTGCACACTTGGCTGGCAAAACGTGAAACTGCTGCCACCTTGTGGGTGAAAGTAGCACTTGCCACTTGATCAGTCCGTCATTGTCCACGCCGCCGTATCCGAACGCATTTGATCATTCGAGTTCGGATAAACGACAATCGCAGCTAACGCGGGGACCAGACAGCCTGCGTGTCCGGGTGAGTGACCAGGCGGGGGCGCCAGCAGGCCTCACCTTCTCCTAACTCGATTTACTTTTTACTACCCATTGGCAGCGGGCTGTGCCCAGCATGCCAGGGGCTCCTCTCCAGAGCCCAGCAGCGAAGACAAAATAAAGGAATATTAAAAAATACAAAGTAAGGGAGCAGGCGGGTTGTGTGCAGGGTGCCACCTTTAATCAGAATGCCCCCTCCTCCGATTACTCGGCCCCTTCATTGCTTCTCGCTGATCTGCTCCACCGGCAGCTGAAGCTGCAGAGGACCACGCAGACGCTGAAGGTCGCACTCCACCTGTGGACAGCAAAGGTAGAGGAGATCAGACACCAGGGCCTCGCCACGGTGACTCCAAACTACGGGGGGCCCGCCGGACCCTCCAGCACCTGGGCCCTGTGACACCCTTTAATGTGTCAAATGTATAACTCGTAGCAGCACTGCTGTTCAGGTGACCAGCCAGCCAGCCATTGTCCACACTGGTGGAGCCTGGCCTTCATAGGGGGCAGTCGTACCCCAAATACGGTTAGGGTGGCCACTGACTGAGCCCGCACCTTGGACTAAGCTTGCAGGCCTTCACTGTTCTCGTGTGACCCGCGCGAGTGAAGATGCCAGCCATTCCGTACCTGAGCGACGTCGTCCTTTAACTTGTTGTACTTCTCGACATCAAACTGCTGTCTCTTGGCTCCTCGGTGCAAAAAATGAAGAAACTGGCGGTCTTGGACTTCGGGGTACACACAATCCTGCATTTGAAAGAAAACACAAGCTGTTAGGACCCCTGGCACACGACTGAAATCGGCCCCCTTAAAAGACCGGGATAGGCAGGAGTGGAGAGCCCTGGAGACCCCCAGCAGGAAACTGGACTGGGATGAGCAACGAGCCGATTCACCAGCCAAGCTGCTCAAAACAGCAGCAGGTAAGGACCGGGGACATGTGGGTGGCACAGGGTGAAAGATGGCAGATGCCACGCGACGGGCCAGCCCTTCCTTCATGCACACCCATTAAGTAGGGCCTGACCTGTGACCGTCACTGTCATCGGTGTCTGACGCCACCATAGCTGTGACAGTGCAGGGCGTAGCCAATCCTGTGCCCATCAGCCTTTCGAGTTCCTCCAACCCCAAGTTCTTCGTGTGGTGCCCTGGGACGGCTAACAAAAGTTCAAACCTGCTTAGTGAGGACAAAGTAGGAGTAGAAGGAGATGGCGCTGCCATAAGTGAGGAAGTAGGTGACGGGCTCCATGATATCCCAGGAGTAGACCCACCACGTCAGCCACGCCAGCGCGCCCCCCTGTGCCGACAGGTAGGCCAGTCCCAGCCAGAGGAGGCGACTCGTGCGGCCCCCCGCCTGCCGCATCAGCTTCTCCTTCACCTGTGCCAAAGAAGCCAGAGATACAGACGATCAGCAGACGGGCGGATGAGGAATCGCCAAGCGTGAGCGCAAGCACCCGGCGATGAGCGCCCACCTCCTCGAGGGGCCGCAGCTCCTCTTTCAGCTCATCCAGCCGGAGCAGCAGCTTCTCCTGCGTCTGCACGTGGTGGGCCGGGAGGTGCAGAGCCGAATGCAGCCTTTGGACGACAACCTTCAGCTCGTCCATCGCCGGCGTCCGCTGCGCGCCAATCTGCTCCGCTAGGACTACAAGAGGGCAAAGGTCAGCCTCCGCCCCTAAGCCGGCTGGGCCGCGACCGCTGGCCGCCATTACCTGTGTCTGGAGGTCGCACCTGGTAGTGGACGCCGTTGATGGCAATCTGGAAATCGCTCCTCAGCAGCACGTGGACGGGCACGGCCGAGGAGAGCCGCACGCCATCTGCAACGACAAAGAACGACTGTGACGAGGGCAGACCACCGATGCCAACGCGCTGACCCACCTCAGTCAGAAGAGATGAATGGAAGGCTCACCTGGGCTCAGCACCGTCACGCTCTCGATGCCCTTGTCCTCTCGCTGGACGTCACGCACCAGGTCACCCACGTTCATGAGCAGCGGCTTCAAGGAAAAGCGGCACGTCTCTCTTCTGGAGGGCAGAGGCAAAGACAGGGTGGGCAGCCCGTGCCTGTACTCCACTATTACGTCTACGAGAGAAGCAGTCAGACGTCGCTGAGTGAGCGCCAAGACCCCCAAACCGAGCTCAGATCAGCCACGGGGGAGGCGAAGCAAAGAGGAAGATGAGGATAAAGAAAAAGAGACACCACCATGGTGGTCACAAAAGGGTGAGGGGGGCCAACTTTACCAAAATCACAAGGCAGGGCACCCTGGATGGGCCTTCAATAGGCTGGCATCACACCCCCACTGAGAGTCTGGACACTTACTGGGATGATCACACCCTCCCTCTGTGACGTCACTCTCAGAGGTGGGCTCCATATGCGGTCAGGGTGGGCTCTCGGTGCTGACCAATTCAGTTTTTATGTACTTGTTCATCTTCTTCCCAAATGTTTTGGGGTCACAATGAAAGGCGGCCGCACTGCCAACAGCAAACCCGTGGTGCCTGAACATGAATGACTGGGCACAACCGTCTGCCACCCGTTAGGTGGGCCCCATTCACTCACTGGCGCGGCGTGTCACTATGTGGGTATGACTGCATCTCGCCCTACAGCTGGGATCAGAAAAACGACACAAAATAAAGCAGGAATTTGAAATTCAGTGAAGCGGATCGCGCGTGTGGGGAGGTGGGCTACTCGTGATCCGACTGCGCCACGCACGTCCCCCTTAACACCCCATCGACGTTCACTTTCTGAAATACGGACACCAGTTATTTGTGCCAGGAATCGTCGTCGCATGAATGCCAGGCGCCTGCTTTGTGGACACTTGTACCCACACAGGCTGGCAGAGGGCAGCAGACACAAGCGGTTCAGGGTTTACACGGCCAAATCGGTGAGGCACTTGAAGGCAACGCCAAGTCTGTTCACCAGAATTACACTCGACGTGGCATTTTAGGACTCGGGTGTTGTGTGAGTAACCAGCTTATCAAACTGCCACTCGGTGGCTCCTCTGGCGGGTCAGCAGAACGAGACCTCGCTATGCCAATGTCATCGTCAGATGGGTTTCTTTGTGCCGGACCTCCATAAATGACCCATCGAGGACTGGCTCGGAGATGCCAACTACAGGAATTCAGTTTCCACTCACCCACCCACCAGCCCTCGGGTTTACTGTCGACCCCAACTATGCCATTTTCAGATATCAGACCTTCGGTTGGCGCCCCGTCTGTCCGACTCCCAGAACCTCCCAGCCTTTGACTTGGTGAAGGGGTGGTCTTCTTCATTCAACCACCTGATACTGCGGACAGGACCCTCGGCCAAGCCAGAAGACGACCCCACCGAGCACCCCAACGCTCCATCTCTCCCACGGGTCGTCAAACTGCCCTCCTGTAACCATCGTCATCATCATCGTCAGATGTCATACCAGAACAGAAACGTCCCCCTCCTCACCTCCCATGTTCTAATGGTGGTCTGCGTCCTCCTAATGCGGGGATAGCTCGAGGGGCACCGATGTGAGCAGACACGTCTGCTGAGACCCGTCTTGGCCTGTTGATGCCATTTTGCTTTTGCATGCCCACCCTGCTCCCCTTGACGATGTCACCTGTTTACACGCATTTACAGTGTCACCCCACTGGAGGGTCCGGCCATACCGATGAGCAAATGGAGACGTGCACCATGAGTTTTGCCCCAGGCTTGGCATGTGTGGCGCATGACGATTTCAAAGCCCAGCCGCATATTCAAGGGCACAGTCAGTAAACGTGTGCCCTCCTCCTGCCAGGCCACCCCCTCACATCACCCCTATATGCCACATTCGGGACCACCGCCTCAGTGTTTCCCTGCCAATGACTGGACTTTGAAATATTCATTGATGGAACTCACACTTGTGGGCAGCAATCACCCTGGGGGTCCCGTTAAAATAAGAGGGGTCTCAGTGTCCCACATGTCAGGCCGACAGCCCACTACACAGAAGATGCCACGTTGCACGCCATTCTTAGACATGGCCATCAGCTCAAAGACTCCTGTAAAGCCCCCCAACACCCTGCTGCTGTCTCCCTCTTAAAGGGGTCCCATGTCTGGAGGTCTGGCAGGCGTGCTGTGCGAGAAGGGACCACCCGAGTTTGTAAACTCACTCCAGATGAACGTCACACAACAGACCCTGGGGACACAAAAGTCAAAGCCTCCATGACACATCACCCTGTCGTGAGAGGACGGGACCCTAACAGTTGTGAAGTGCAAGCCCCCCTGCTCACTGGGGTAAAAGCCCCCTGCTGGTAGTTGGCATCACTTAAGATAAAAGTGCCAGCCAAAAATCCAAAGCTGTCCTGCCACCCAAAGTCCAGCAGCTCTGGTGACTTCATACGTGAAGGCCGAGGTGGCGCCCGTGTTGCCAAGCGACAGGCCAGTCGGGTCACGTGATCAGTTTTATGGTCAAAGAGGAAATGAAACTCGCGAGGCGGCCGTGCCCTCTCGATAAGCCACCAGGCCAGGCCAGGTTTGTGACTGTCCTGTGTCACTAGTAAATCACCAACCAGGCAGCAAGTGACAGTGTGGCCAAGGTGGGTCAGCGATGCCCGCGGTTGTAACGGGCGAAACCAAACCCTCAGACGGCCCTCCACGTGTCCCGACGCCGCAGACAGTAACGGCCATTTGTAGCATTTTCAGCGCTGTCCCTAACGTGTCCCCTCCCTTCCTGGCCATTTTAGAGACACGTCTTCACCTTATCGTTATGGGGGGCCGAGGTTTGCCATTTGTGCCTCTGCTTTGGCTTCTACTTGCAGGCTTCTTCAAGATCAGTGCAGGGCTCGCTGCCCACAAGACCCTCAATGAAAGCCCATCATTATCATCCCATAATAGCTGGAGCTCTGTGAGGCGTCACGGTCACCTTAGTTACAGCACAGAGGTGACTCATTTCAGTTATAAACTCAAGTCTGCCAGCCACAGTGCGCCAACCTCTCTGCAGGCTCTCTACTGCAGTCTTCAACGGGCATCTGCCAGGCGCCGCTTCTTGGACAGGTCAAGGAGGGCAAACTCTGAGAAGCTCTCAGCGTACCCCAAAAGCACAAAGACAACGCGCCGCCAGTGACTTAAAAGGCACCACGGCTCAGGGAAGGTGCCACCGGGCACCATCACATCAGCACTCTGATGCCCCTTCACCACCAGTTCAAGAAGAAGTAAATACCGTACCGTGAGGGGATGCCGAAGTGCTGCCGAGCCTGGCCCTCAAGGTGCCACATGACACACACCATCTGGAGCGTCCCACCTGCAAGACAAAAGCAGAAATGCAAAGACGTCAGAAGCACGGTGGGCACACGGCCGGGCATTTTATGTAGGACAGCAACAAAGAGATTGGTCTGTGTGGGCAAGGTGACCGTCACCGGGCGATGACACGACTCATCACACTGGCCTTGAAATCAGAGGGCAAAAGTGCAATCATACGGTGGCCTCACACTGGAGCTTCTGGAGGGGGCACCCTGCTGGAGGGCCACCGCGCTCAAATGCCACCCCAAAGGCACACAGGATTTGCTTTTTTATTAGCCTGACCAACAGTCAATCCCTGGCCACATAAATCCACCGCTCTGCAAGGCCACAGTGCCAAGGTGGTTCTGAACAGATGGGCATGAGAAGAGACTGGTGCTTTGACCTAAAAAGACACTCGACAAGTAGAGGAGCACAAAGTCAACCTCAGAGGTGACATCTGACACAGCTGAGGAGCTCTTACGTGCCTCTTGTCGCCCCCAATGCCAACTTCACATGTGGCGTCTCTAGGACGAGAAAGGCAAAGCAATGGTGACACGTTTTAGCCCGTGTTCAGAGCAGAGGACAGAGTGGTCTCCCTGAACTCCTGGTGGCACTTTGACTACACATACGAGTCCCAACTCTGAGGGTCTGCTGTCAGATCAGCGCTGGCCAATCAGCTGTTCGGCTCAGTGCCACAGTTCTCATCCCCAGCCTGGCGTCACCTCATGGCAGTGGACTTCACTTTAAGGACACCAACTGCAGGAACTGCACATGCGTCATTGTCACAGCGTGAGCCCCACAAGACTTTCACGTCTCAGCCCTGAACTGGGTATCTGCACCTGACCAGTGTCAAGGAGGGGCTCTTTTACCTCTTTTGTGGTCTCTGCATGAAATTAGGGCCTGGAAGAAATTGTGGTGGCAAACGTGGAGGAAGGAAAAGGTGGTCCAGTATCAGAAAGATGCCACTGAGAAACAGAAGGGGCACAAAGAACCAACAGAGACATGACAGACATAAAGGTGGGAGACCGAGAGAATATGCCATTGTATCCCCCCACGAGTAACTCCAAGTCTTATAAACACAAACACACTGCTCCTCTTACCTGGCAGCTCCATCCTTGCCACCCTTCACCCAGTATACCCAGCATCTCACTAAACCAATGCCATCTCGCCTCTCTGACTTTGTCTCCCACCCGTCCCACTTGAGCTGACCCTCTAATGTCCTCATTTCTAATCCTGTCCATCCTCATCACACCCAGTGCCAATCTTAGCACCTTTAACTCTGCCACCTCCAGCCCATATGACATAGCTGGTCTCACTACCGTCCTGTAGACCTTCCCTGTCACTCTCGCTGCTACCCGTCTGTCACAAGTCACTCCTGACACTCTTCTCCACCCACTCCACCCAGCCTGCACTCTCTTCTTCACTCCTCATCACTCTGTACTGGTGACCCCAAGTATTTAAACTCCTCCACCTCCCTCATCCTCTCCACTCCACTGACCTCCCTCTCGTTCACACATACGTCTCGTCTTGGTGGTCCTACTGACCTTCATTCCTCTCCTCTCTTATCTCCATCACTCCAGGGTCTCCTTACCTGCTCCTTATTCTCTCTACAGATCACAAGGTCATCAGCAGACTTCACAGTCCACAAGGACTTCTGTCTGATCTCATCTGTCAGCCTGTCCATCACCACTGGAGATAACAAAGGGCTCAGAGCTGATCCCTGATGTAATCCCACCTCCGTCACTCCTACTGCAGACCTCACCACGGTCACACTGCCCTCGTACATATCCTGTGCCACTCTTACATACTTCTCTGCCACTCCCGACTTCCTCATACAACACCACAGCTCCTCTCGAGGCCCCCTGGTCCACAAAGACACAATGCGACTCCTTCTTGCCTTCTCTCTAAACGTCCCATCAACACCCTAAGAGCAAACATCTCATCTGTGGTGCTCTTTCTTGGCGTGACACCACACTGCTGCTCACTAATCATCACCTTCACTACTCTTTCCCATATCTTTAGTTTTATCCCCCTGTAGTTACTGCAGTCCTGCACATCCCCCTTATTCTTAAATATCGGCCCACCAGTCCACTTCTCCACTCCTCATCATCCTCTCACTTTCCAAGATTCCATTAAACAATCCTGTTAAAAACTCCACTGTCATCTCTCCTAAACACCTCCATTCTTCCACAGGTATGTCATCTGGACCAATGGCCTTTCCATTCTTCATCCTCTTCATCGCTGTCCTGACTTCCTCCTTGCTGATCCGTTGTACTTCCTGATTCACTATCTCCACATCATTCCACCTCTTCATTCATCAGCCTCTCACAGTCCTCTTTCCATCTTCTCATCACACTCTTCCTCACTTATAAGTACGATTCCATCTTTATCTTTTATCACCCTAACCTGCCGCTCATCTTTCCCAGCTCGGCCCCCCTCTGTAGCCCTCCTTAAGCCGCTTTTCCACTGCATAGTACGGCACGACACGGTTCAGTTCAGCTCACTTTTGCGGGGCTTTCCACTGGGAACAGTACCTGGTACCTGGTCCTTTTTTTAGTACCACCTCAGCCGAGGTTCCAAGCGTGCCGAACCGTTACCAAAATGTGACGTGTAAAATCTGCTGGTCACTGATTGGCCGGAGAAAATCGTCATTACTGCGTCACTGGCTATTCTTTTCTTTAAAGGTACAGACACGCGGAAGTTTCGAAAGTTCTCCAGCCACTGAGTGTTTGTAAAACCGGGAACAATCACATCCCACCACTCTGAAGCACAGTTAAATGTCCAAACAGATGGTCTGTTGCGGCGACTTTTTTGCAAAATGTGGAAGATCTGTAATCTACAGAATCAGCATTTTAATGTTACACTGGCAGTTAAGTTCATTTTATGCTTTGCAACAGTGATAAAAGTTAGCTAGTGATGTGCTTTTTTTAGATGCTTAACCTTGCGCGTCATCGAGCTAAAGTGTTGTCGTTGTCTGCGTGTTGTTGTAAAAGTTCCTCGGTGTCACTGCAGTAGAGGCGGCGCAACTCTAACGACACGTGAATAATCCCGCCCACTCTAAAGCGGAACTAAACTGCAGTCGAAACGCAAACCGAGCCGAACTGAGCCGAACGAAGGTGAGCTGTACTGAACCGTGCTGTGCCGTACTATGCAGCGGAAAAGCGGCTCGTGTCCAACCTCTCATACAACTCATCATACGCCTTTTCTTTAGCCTTCCCCACCTCTCTCTTCACCCTGTGCCTTATCTCCTCGTACTCTTCTCTACTTTCTTCCTCTCTCTGACTATCCCAGTTCTTCTTCACCATCCTCTTCCTCTGTATACTCTCCTGTATTTCCTCATTCCACCACCAGGTTTCCTTTTCCTCCTTCCTCTGTCCTGATGTCACGCCAAGTCCCTTCTTGCTGTCACCCTTACTACATCTGCTGTAGTGCCCAGCTGTCTTCACTGCCACCCAGTGCCAGTCTCACCTCCTCCCTAAACTCCACCTTGCAGTCTTCCTTTTTCAGTTTCCACCATTTGATCCTTGGCTCTGCCCTCGCTCTCTTCCTCTTCTTGATCTCCAACGTCATCCTCCAGACCACCATGCTATGCTGCTTAACTACACTTCACCTGCCACCACTTTGTAGTCTTCATTCTCCTTCAGATTGACTCTTCTGCATAGGATGGCATCTACCTGTGGGCATCTTCCTCCACTCTTGTACGTCACCCTGTGTTCCTCCCTCCTCTTACTCACCACAGCCATGTCCATCCTTTTGATAAAGTCCACTATCCTCCGACCTCCTTCATTCATCTCCTTGACACCAGACCTACCCATCACCTCCTCATCTCCTCTGCTCCCTTCACCGCTCCAATCACCACTTTCTGTCCATCACTTCATCCAACTCACTCCAGAAATCTTCCAAGCACTAACCACACTCATCATCACACCTCCAACGTCCAGCTTCACAATCCTCACTCCGCCTGACCTGCTGTTCCTTCAGGGTAACCTTCACCCCCGCACACCATGGTAAAGTAATCTGAACCCCCGCCGATGCCCCTGCCATGCCCTCTCTCACACACACACATCAGCCGACACGTTGAAAGACCCCGAGCAGTCAGGCCAGGCCAGGACCCCACAATGACCCTTTTGTTAGAAGATTCCTTTGTGCTTTTAAACTAAAAGGCTGGCCAATCCCAAATCCTTTTGTGCCACAAGAGTGAAATCTGATTTTAAAAAGGCGTGAAGTTAGACAGAGCTGGCATACGGGCAATCTGCCCTGGCACTTGACCCGAGTCGCAGCTCAAACCCGTCAATCACGAACTTGAAGAAAGTGAGAGTGTAAAGTGAAAGGCGCTGAAAGAGCGAGTTCAGACGGCAAGCGTGAGCGACGTGCGGAGACGTCCACAGCGGTGGGCCGAGAACATTACCCTTCAGAAGCACCATGAGTGAAGGGTTGTGGATCGTCATAACCCTCCACGTGACGAAGGGGCCCTTCTAACAAATGACCTTCACTCACTCCAGTCGTGTCACCGCACTTCCTCATTCTTCATCTCGTGTTCGCGGCGGGTGAACAATCAATAGACTGAGAAGACCCCAAGGGTAAAGTGAAACTTGACAGAAGCTCAGGAGACGCAGAAATACGAAAACAAAGACGCCACACAAACCTCCGGCCTGCCTGACGTGGAACCACAGGGATGACAGGAAGTCACCCCACCCTGGGGACATCTCAAGCCCAGTGACACACCATCAGGGCCCGTTTCAGAGGACGGCTGCCTGCGTCATCAACAGGAAGGTGAACTGGTGGCATCAGGGAGCGGTGACACGTTGGTCAGACAGAACAGCCAGCACGGACTGTGCCACCGACACCATCCTCCAGGCCCCAATGTGCCTCTGCACTGTCAGGGACACGGAAAGCCACCCTCTGGGCCGCAGTCACTCAGGAAGGTCACATCGAGGGCTGACTGCTGCCATGGCCAAGAAAAGCGGTAGCTGCTCCTGGCCGTTGTGGGCAGTGCCTGGCACCAACGGTGGTTTACCTGCCTTACATTTCACCCGTGTGGCTCACCTGAGGAGTGGTGCACTGTAACGGACCACATGCCCTGCCGTAGATGGGGGGACGCGACTCCAACTCTCTCACTGCAGGACGGCCACCTTCACAGGTTCAACTCGCTAGACTGGTGCCTTCACCTGACTTGCCACATGCTGTGCCCTATCCCAGGTCGCTAGGTGGACCTGCCAGTGGGCCGCCAGGTGTGCGATGCCCGACGCTCACCTGATAAGGAGATCAGCCCCTTAAAAGTGCCACGCATGATAAGTGAAGGACGGCGAGAGTGAAAGCCCACCGACGCTCCCCGCGTTCTCATTTGACCCACGAGCTCGAGTTGCTTCATCAGCTTCACTCACTGGTCGGTCTTGGCTTTCGTCAGTGCAGTGATTGGCACCTCTAAACGCCCTCACCGCCTAGTGATGCGGGCACACGGAGGGGCTTCGAGACGACCCGCCCTTGGAGTTTAGCCGTCTTCGTGCCAGCGGCTCATTCCCCACCACAGTAATCAATACGCCTGCTCCAGGACGATGACTCAGTTTTTCCATTAGCTCTGAAAGGGGTGGGCAAACTATGGCTGCCTGAGGACCAGATCTGCCCCTGGCACAGGAGCAGGCAGCCCACGAGCTACTCATAGTATCTAATAGTGCAGCCTTCACCAGGTGACCTTAACAAGATGATGGCACAGAGGGCTGGTGCAGGCCTGGCAAAGGCACCATGCAGTGTCATACATAAAAATAAGCCCAGCCTGAGGTGGCACCGCCTTACATCTGCAGCTCTTTGCTGGCCTTGGTCAAAATCAGAGGTGCCACGACAGTCGTATTCGACACCAATGCCTGTGAAATGTCACGACACCCGCTACCTAATTGTGACCAAGGCAACGACAGAAATGTCACCGGCGTTATTAGCAGTAGTGCCATTATTCACGTGAACTACATTATGTAGTGTCTGTTTGGCACGTGTAGATGCCATCGGTGCCACCTCTGTGAAGGTTTTATGGCCGGTTCATACTTCACACTCAGAATGCATGTGCACATGCATCATGGCTGCCACGTGTTCATTTGACGCGTCCCCGTTTACTGTCGTCACGAGACAGAAGGCCGCTATGTAGATCGTCCGTGACATTCACTTTCAACGGCAGAACTTCAGGGCTGACTGCAGTCCGGGCACAATCGGCGAGCTGGGCGGCCGCCACTCACAAACGTGAAAGGAGCAGGAGGTCAGACGGCAGCCACAGAGGGCCATCCCGGCGTTTGGCGTGACAAGGAGTGGGACGCACAGCAGCATGGCGGCCCCACCTTCTGCCAGTCGGTGCCTTTGACAAACGCTCCATCATTGGCAGCTGCCGCAGGCACAACCCGTTTGTTTATCCACCCTTCATCACGAATCGGACACCGACGGTCGGGACTTTGGGTGGGCGTTTGGCAGGGGGCTGTCCTTCTATGGTCCCGACGCTACTCCAAGGGTCATCGGTGGGTGGCAGTCACCCCGGACAGCAGATCACTCCTCACTCATTAAAAACGACTCCAAGCCCGCAGAGCAGCCAACTGGCAGACTGCAATCTTTGCAGTGAATTAATCAGCACGACGTCCGGCGTCTCCGCTCAAGTCGAGAGTCAGCAGCCAGAAGATCAACGTCAGCACAATCACTCGGCCCCCCGGCCCGCTCTGCTCCTCGCGTCTTAGCGTTAAACAGGCAGCTCAATCCGTAGGCACACCCACAATTTACACAACCCGCTGTACGTGTGAGTCATTAGGGGCAATGCAGCCCCTCCGCCCACCGCCGAGCTCGGGTGTGGTGATGTAGCGAGACGGTTTCACTTCCTTTAAAACTCAAATCAACCAGGCAGGCAAGTGGCACAAAAACCAAAAAGCAGGGTACAAGGGAAGGCGGCCGGCCGTCCATAAAGAAGAGGAAACGAAGAGTCAGAGCAGCCGGCCAACTCTCTGCTGGCCTCGTCCTGAAAAGGCGCATCAATGACACGCCACTGGGCAGACTGGCAAGCTTTGCTGGGCTCACTGGCCTCTCTCACTCGGGTAGTTGTGATGTTAATTAACGCTTACTGCAAACAGGCCTGTCCCCAAGAAGCGGCTCCCTCTGGAGTCGTGTGACACACACTGCGGCCGCCCCTCCTCCTCAGACGTGCGTGTGCGTGTGTGTGTGTCCTGCAGCTGGCCGTGTGACACAATCCCTGCTCGACTTTGTCTCCCGCCTGCGCTATCCTCACGTTTGTTTCAGTTTAGCCCGAGGACTCCAGTCGCCTCTCAAGCTCGGTGTGTGTGTGTGTGTGACAGCATTTGGGCCACAACTCGTCCCCAAGGACACGTGCACAAGGCACAAGGGCCTCTGAGGCTCACACCAGGCCAGCTCTCTTTTCATGTGAAATGGCAGCACTAAGACAGGAATGTGGATCTGGGAGTCTGAGAGGATCTCAAACTACGACATCATCATCATCATCATCATCAACTGTAAACTGTCTGCCACATAATGCGACTGGGAGGTTCTTGTTATGAATGCACACCGAACACTGGGACGAGACGACGCCTCCCCTTCCACTCTGTGCCACCCTCGTATTTGGACTTTACACCAATCATTCCTGCACACCTTGGCATTTCACAGGTGCCGCCCGCCTTTAAGATGGTGAAGTAACTGAAGGAGGTCCCACCCATCGCATACTCCGGCTTTTTAGGAAAGGCTGCGGTTTTCTTGTGAATTACGAGAACAACAATAACGAAGCATTGTCTACTGTATGCACCTCCGTTTGGGGACATTCGCATGTCACCACAGCCACGATCCCTGGACACCAAGTATGAAGAGGCCTCAATGTCACAAATAAAACTGAATTAAATCCAACATGTAACTTCAATCCTGGCTCATCGTGCAAACAACAGAGGGAGTTTCAGACTGGCACAGTCCCAGTCACGTCTGTGCCAGAGAACGGACCCTCAGGGTTCGCTATGTTGCACCTCTGATTCACCAAACAATCGACTTTTATGCATTAAAACAAACAACTTCAAGAGCGAACTACGCACCTCAATCTCAAGGCCACACAACCAGGCAGCTGCTCAAGTGAAGATGGCGTCGCCCACCCTCTGAAAGACGGCCCGGAGTCACCCCGACGTTTCTTTCCCTCCTGCCATATTTGACCCACAAGCCTAATTCTGAGATTGTCTGCCCCCCTCTTGTCGTCTCCATGGCTTGTGAACGCGCCCGCTGCACAGCTGACTACGAGTGGCCTGGCGGACTTTAACGCCTAGAGATGGGTAAGATGATGTGCTTGTGATATGCCAACTGCTTGGTCTTTGTGACGGGGTGCAGGTGAACCTCAGCTCTTCAGCCCTCCAATGAAGCGTCTCAAAGCCACCATCAGCCAATCAGATTTCAAAACAGTCCAACTGAACGTGCCATGCACACGGGGAGCCAACTTTGTACCCGGCAATCCGAGCTGGCAGCAGATGGCCGGCTGTCCCTGCCTTTGCCAAAGGCCTTATAATACGACATTATCATGCAGATACCGTAAGCTGCTCTACTCTAAAAATACATACAGGCGGCATCGGACCGTTTTTAGTTACACACACCTTACAAGAGCCTCGTGGGCAGAGCTGTGAAAACCCCAGTCGGGCAAGTTATGAGCCACCGGCTGGCGTTTAAGGTTACAGAAACCAAACCGTTAAGTCCAAGATGGGGAGCTCATTAAGATGCATTGGTGTGCCACGGGGAACGTCAGCACTCCGGCCGTCAAGGCCACCCGCAGCCCTCCGTGAGCCAAAGAGCAGAACTGAGAGGCCGTAGAAGGAAAGGACAAGCAGTCATCGAGGGGCTCATCGGTGCCAGGCTGGAGTGAAGGCCAAGAGCTCCAAATGTGCTACACTTGTGGTAACATCTCAGCAAGTTAAGAAGCACACGACACGACAGACCACCACAATTTAGGAGTGTCGAGCAAAGGCCTGTCGTGAAACGCAAGCAGCCCCCCGTAAAGAAGAAGAGGCTTGAATTCTGACGAGATCAGCAGAACCTACAAAACGTTTCCAGTTCCCTCCAAACGGACACCAGTCCCAGAGAGCTCCACACGCCTACCCGGATGGGACATTTGATCTTCGGCCCCCCCATTGTGCATTCAGACCTCACACTGCGACTTCCTACATCGAATTCTTGGCATTTGCGGACATTAAACTTCCACATCATCCCCAAACCTGCCTGCGCCTGCCTGCTGTCCAAGACCCCCTTGTGATAGTTCAATGGATTCCAGAAGATCTGCAAACTTCACCAGCTTGTCACTTGTATTCCTATCTAAATCTTTTATAATTTATGAGGAATAGCAGCTGGCATCTCCCAGCAAAACACCCACCTGCCCCACCAGCAGATTCTGAAGTTCTGTTCTACGATGAAGAGGGAAGGCGACGGTCTGACGAGCCCTCCATTGTTCCTCTTTGATTGCAGCAGGCCTGGCGATTCCTTAGCACCTTGGCTTGTTCTCCCAGGTAGAAGTCGTCTTTACTACGTTTCTTTATTCTAGAAGGAAGCTGCTAACCTCAGCATGCGTGCTCATCAATGTACAGAACAACTAAACTACAATAGGCACGATCCCCTCACCCGCGTGTGTGGGCATCTGCTTTTGACACAAACCTTCAGACGGGACAAACTGAAATGAAGCCAACTGTACAACGCCCGCCTTGTGGCACCAGCAGACTCTTGGGTGAAGCCACAACTGTACGCCAAGTTAATGCTGCAGTGCTTTCTGTCTGTCGGGACCCTCGTCCATGCTTTGTATGCCCACCGCTCTTCTACGAATCACTCAAGGAGGTCAATTTTAACACAACTCGGGTACTTCTGACAAACAGTTCAGAGCTCAACGTGACGACTGCAGGGCTTCAAGCTCGGGCTTAGAGGAAAAAAACAAAAGCAGATAACTGGACCACCTGGGAAAAGCAGAAGGTGCCCACCGTCCAGTAGCAGCAATGCCTCCAACTGCAGGAAGCACCCTGCGGGCATGACATGACCTGGATGTCTCTGTGGTTTAGAAAAGAGCAGCCCCTGCGGGTGACCACTGAAGCCAACTCCCAGAGACTGCAGGGGGCTCAGTAATTAGGGGGAGGGGGGTCTTATAGATGGCATTACCATCACCGTGCCCAATCTACTTACTGTCCATTGGGGGGAACTAAAGCACTTCAACGTGTAGCAGGGCCCGTCCCAATTCGAACACACGCAAAGCGCCGAGCGTCACCTCCGCTTTCAAGGCAGCTTCTCACTTCGGCACACAAGCAGTGGCAGAGCCTGAAGAGCAGGGTGCAGATGGCAACTTACGGTGCCAAGTCAAAGTGCAGTCCTGCCAGGGCCCATGCTGAAGACACGACTCTGCAAACAGCAGCAGGACTGTACTGTCAAACTACAAACAGTAAACTCGGTGGATCAGCAAACAAATTACTGAAGATGGACCAAAAAAATAAAAACAAAAGGCAATCTTAAACGTGTAGCATGGCGAGAGTAAGCATGGCGGATGCCAGCTGTCACTTCAAAATCAAGAACACAAACACAAGTGGAAGCAAATGAAAGACCATTTTAACAGAACACTTGGAGGAAAGCGGCTTCCCAAAGAGGCACACAGAGAGTCACCTTGGGACCCCTCAATTATGAGGAAATGCACAGTCGAGACGTCAGGTTTGAGATAAGAAGACTTGGATACCCCAACGGCGACAAGAGCTTAGAGATGTTAACAGTAATCCAGAGGCAGGGTGGTCTCTGAAGCCGTCTAATGGGCGACTTGTGAAGGCACGTGCTCGCTCACTCCCGACTCTGGCCAGCAAACCTAACTAGAATATAACGAGGTGCTGGGCATCCTCCTTCGTCATCACTGGCATCAGCGGTCCTTATGGTGCAAAGAGTGGCACTCCGTCACTCTCCCCATCGGGATACAACTGACAACAGCAACCAGTGGGCCGCCCAGTCCTAACCTGGGTTCTGGCATATCGGGAGGGCATCGGCGAGGTGGCCCGCTGGTCCGTTTGAGCAGCACCTGATGCCCGAGATGCCTGCCAGCTTACAAACAAACAGGAAGCCCGCAGTTCACACGGCAAACGGCTAATTAGGCAGCAAGAAGCCAATCTGCACATCCGCTGCTCACATCAGCAGAGAACCGGCGGCGGCATCAGCAGCGCCCACCCCCACCCGTGACTCAGACGGCAGTGCCCGCCGAGCGGCGACTTTCTGAACGGACCCCGGTTTATGTCGGATGCTACATATCGAGTGGGCGGCTAAACTTTAGCGGACCGGCGACACTCGAAGCCCAAGTGCCATCTGGGACTGACGCCCCGATTACAGTAATCAGTCCGCTTCGCGGCCCGTCACTAATGTCTCACAAACGGACTGCGGGAGCGGCGGGCACGGTGGGAATTACAATTCCGGGGGTATTTTAAGCAAGTTTCTGGGAACGTGCAGTTCCGTTATCCTCGTGGAAAGAGCAGCGCACTTCCTGCAAGTGAAGGAAAGTTTAAGTAGAGAGACTGCGGCCGGAGAAGACAGACAGTGCCGAGGAGCGCAATGGGGGCTCACAAGTTCGACTTCGCGTTAGACAAAGAAAGCGTCAGCTGGACGCCGAGAGGTCAGCAGATGTGGGTCTGCGCCCACTCGTGTCAGCGTCCGCCGGCGAGGCGCTTACGTGGACGTCTCGCAAGGAAAAGTTCCCGTCAACAGCGGCAAGTGCGCGCCCCGAGCGAGCGAGCGAACAAACAGCCAGTCAGCCGAGCGAGCTAGCGAGAGGGCGGAGGCGGGCCAAGGGTCATCCACATCCGCTAGCGGCGCCCCACTTACCCCTGACAGCACCTGTACCCCCGCGCTCCGGAGGACCGCCGCCAAGCTGGCCAAAGAAGCCATGGCCGGTTGGCGCCCGCGTGTCCCGGCGCTGCCTCGAGCCTGGCCTCCGCGTTCGCTACTTTCTGACGTCCTCCGGGACTCCGCCGGTGAGCCGAGTCGACAGCAGCTGCTGCGGCGGCGGGAAACAGCAGCTAGAGCAGCTTCTCCGAGCCCCGCCCATTTGCTCGGTTCCGGCCTCGACGATTTGTCAGGGGCGTGCCACTCAACGAGGAGACGCGCGGATTGGCTACGGGCTCAGGAGATGGACGAGCTAGATAAACGCGGCCCGAGTTTGCGATGCCCCGAGTCAGGCGGCTTTAGAAGACGAGAGTTACGTGCCTGAAAGATCACCGCGTTGAACAGAGAGGGGACATCGCCGCCGGGGCTCCCCGCGCAGATGACTAGACCGCCGCCATGTCCAGCCATTGCTCGATTGCGGACAGGCGGGTTATGAAAATGCGTTATGTTTGAAAAAACGGAGTGCTAAAGTCGAGAGAAAGAAATCTCCCCAAAATAACAGAACCTTGAGAAAGCCCCCTAATCCATTGCAGCATCAAACTCTGCCACTCGGACACCGCGCTGCCCGAGGAGAACATGCACGACGTACACCGACGTCACGACAAGTGCGAGGCCGCGAACCGGCGCCTGTGCCGCCCTGCTCTGACCACACCAATCAGGGTGGATTTCTCACCGTCTCTAATGTCGGACATATCAGGGGCCAGATCACGCATGTCTAATCTTCAAGGCCCAGTGGTTGGTTGCTGAAGTGCAAAGACAGACAGGAAAAGTGCAACGGTGCGCATCCAGAGAGCGTGAAAAATGGCCTTGGGCCTTCCTGGCAACTCCTGTGTGCCACACCCTTATCCTGGTGTACAGCGCAGTATGGCAGCACAAAACTGGGATTTCACAAGACAAAGTGGGCACTTGGCTAATAGGCAGAGCCAGACTGTGCCAAGTCAGACATTTCACCGTCACAACGGGCAAAGCTTTTAAGTCTCCCAAACTTGATTGCTACCCGCAGACTTTGCGTTTGTCCGAGTAGAGCCGAGCTGCAGGGTTGCCATGGGGGGTTTGGCAAAGTGGTCACCAGAGGGTGTGGTTGTCAGGCCGTGGCTCCCGTGTCTCATGCATTGGCTTTCTTACAAGTTCCAGATAATCAGGCTGCCCTTTGCTTTCTCCTCACAGCTCAGAACCCGTCTGGTTGCCTCCTCTCTGGAGATGCCCTGGCATTGCTGTGTCTTCTTGAGAATATGGAGACCCAAACTGAGTTGAGGCCTCACTCATGTGCTCCGCACACCAGGGCGCCATATAAGCAGAGACCCCACACACTTAGCGGTCCACTGTGACTCCCGGACCCTTCTGCTCACTTTCAGACCCCCTTCAAACATTTTTACATTTACTGCCACAGCCCGAGCCCCTCTGCCTGGCATTAGCTGCCCATCCCCCATATCCATCCATCCAACCCGCTATATGCCAAGTACAGGAATGTTTTCTAAAAATGGAGTTCCTGAGCAATTAACTCCCACCTTTACTTCTAGGACTGCATTGCGTCCTTCACTGGCACCCAATATGAAGGACTTCATGATTTCTAGCGGGGCTCAGAGATATTCTTAGTTTGCAACTCTGACATCTGCTGTAAGCATTTAGACGTCTCTGTCTGAGGAGGCCGGCATATCCCAGGTGAAGTTTAGAGGCAAGACCCTCACTAATGGCAGTGCCGAGTATAAGAACTACAAAGTGCAACCACATACCGCCTGTCCTCGGGTCCTTATGCCGGCCCCAAACCCTCCTACCTTCATTAGCTGCCTGAACTCCTCACTCCTTACAAACCCGAGCGTACGTGAAGATCTCAACTGCTGGCCTAACAGCGATGGGCAAAGCGGGCTCGAGCTTTTATCTCAGCGATGCCCCTTTGGTCTCGGGCCTCGCCATCGGAGCTGCCCATTGGCTGCACGTCTGCTGGCCATCACTGTGCCGCTGCTCTCCTGTCCATACTTGGCGTCCAAAGATGGCCCAGCACAGACATACGGGGTAGGGGGGTGAGGCCTAACAGGACTGACCCCTGCTGGACTTTGTCTCACCATTGTTATGTTAGGTAGATTGCCCAGAGGGGACTGGTCAGGTGGTCTCGTGGTCTGGAACCCCTACAGATTTTATTTTTTTCTCCAGCCTTTGGAGTTTTTTTTTAGTTTTTTCTGTCCACCCTGGCCATCGGACCACCTTACTCTTATTCTATGTTAATTAATGTTGACTTATGTTTATTTTTTATTGTGTCTTCTATTTTTCTATTCATTTTGTAAAGCACTTTGAGCTACATTTTTTTTGTATGAATATGTGCTATATAAATAAATGTTGATTGATTGATTGATTGACCGACCCCAGGGATTGTTCGGATCCCGTGCTGTGTTCAAGCTCATGTCCCCAATGTCCCTTGTCACGTCTTTAATTGTATTTCACCAGTGAACTAGTTAGTGGAGTCGGCGCCTGCACTCGAGGGAGGGCGCTATACAAAACACTGAAGTGCAATTGCAGCTCCGATGCCCAAAGACTCTGAAGTGCCCCTCCAGTGGGTTCAGAACAGGCCAAGGACTGCTCAGTGGTGACGGGCAGCAGCGGGAAGCCCTCCGTCACACCCTTCTCAGTCGAGGCTTTCATGCTCGGGCTGCTTAGGCCACCGCCGGGTCTTCAGATCCCTCAGGCCGAGTGACGTGGCACACCTCTTGTGCTCGTCTCGTCCTCCTTTGTCACCTCAAACGACTTCCCTCAAGTCCCACCACCATTGAAACGCCACGTGCATGTCGCCCACTGGGTGGCAGCCTCGCACCATTTCTAGTCCCTTTTTGCTGGTCTCATTTACATAAACCCTGCCAACCAAACTCGGCGTGGCATCAAAGTGCGAGTGTTGGTCGAGACAAGCAAATGTCACAGATCAGACACGTCCTGAAGCAAAATATTTCTTTTTTTAATAAGCTGCTCATAAATAATTTCACATAAAAGATGTGCAATAGAATTACAAAGAGATCCAACCTGTCTGTCTGGCTGGCCGGCCGGCCGCCCGCCTGCCCGCCTCTCACAGCTGGGCACAGAGACAGAGCCGCAGTTAGCTCACAAACCTCCGGAAGGCACAGGCCTCTTGTGTGGTGCCCGCCAGTGTCCTACCACTAGGTGCCAAATGCCAGATCCCGGCTGACGGACAGGCTCGAGGTCGGAGCCTAGTGTCCCTAAGGTGCAGCGCCCCACGGGATGCCCCTCTATGCCACTAGCGCTTCAGCCTACTTGCAGATCTGCCGCTGGATGTGGAGCAGGAACTCGTAGTACGACGACGCCGCTTCTGTCTGATCTTCAACTAAATGCTGGAAGAAGTTGCTCTTAGAAGAAGCATCGTCCCTGGAGGGAGAGGAACAGACACATGAGGACCAAGAGGGCGGCCCGCCCGCCAGGCATCACACACACACACACACACACACACACAGAGAGACAGACTGAGCACCCACTTGATGACATGAAGGACCGGAGTGAACGGTCGGCTCTCCTGAAGCCAGGTGACAAACCCTCGCGTTCTTTCCGAGGACACCGTGTCGCGCTCAGGAAGCCGCACCTGTTAAGAGATGCCAGCAGCTCAGTTGCAGGTGACCTGGCTGCACTGCACTACAGTGCCACCTCAGACTTGTCAGCTCAACTTACCATGTCTGCCGGGACCGAGTTACAGTCAGGAAAGCCCAGCACATCACACAGAAACGCAGCGTCGCAACATTTGCCCAACCACAGATATAAAACCTGTGCAAAGAAGCAAAACGTCAGCTTAGCGCCATCCTCGTCCATCTGAAGGGACAGAAAGCAAACTGCTGTGGCACCTGTAATGCCAGCCGGCAGTGAAAGACACTCCAGACATGGACAGGCCTGTCACCTCAGCACTTTAGAGCGCCTAGGACGGCGGTTGCCACCAATTCACTTTCAAAGTGTGTCTGACAAGAACCGCAGCTGGCACCGCAGCCATCACGAGACCGTGGGAGTGGCACACATGACTGTGACATCAGTGCAGGAAGGCAGCCACGGGGCAACGTCTTGTCAGACATCAGTCTTAAGACCAGTATAACCAGTAGAGAACAGGCCAAGCAAAGCGGATCTACTTACTGAGCCGCAGTCCATGAGGAAGGCGCCGTCCCTGGCGAGCTTCTCGGCTGAAAGCTGCAAGATCGGAGGCTGGGGCACCACGCAGTCCTTGATGTGCAGGGCTCCCTGTTACACACAAGGTGGCAGGCGTGAGCTACCTACCTACCTACCGACCGACTGGCTCCTGCTGCCCCGACATTCCGAGAGATGGCAAAGCACTCACCTCGTCCGTCAGACGGTCAACTCTGTACAAGTTGGGATGAACGATGCGCATGAGCTGTGCGAGGGGCTCGCTCTTGAACTGGCACATTGCGAACACCCGCTCGTCCAGGCGAGTGCTGGTCCCCGTCCTCAGAGCCTTCTGTGAACCAATCAGAGAGCACAAAGTCAAGGGGGGGCACTTGGCATCTGTTGTTATTTATCTCATCGTGGGGGCTTCAGGCTGGCCGAGACGTCTGCCGGTCGACTTGCATGACACTCGAGCAACAGATGGGGGTCCTGGGAGAGGGCAAAGGAAAAGGGAGCGGGGGCGAGGAGGGCCTCGCCAGTCTAAAACTGCCAAAGTCCTCCTGGCATCAAACACCTCGTGCCAACAATGAGACACAAACGGGCCGAAGACGTTGACACGTACGTGCATCGGCGCATACAGTGAATCCAAAATAAACCAAAGCGTCTGGTTAGTCGGGAGAGAGCGGGCACGCAGCGTGGCCACCAGCAAACACGCGTGCTCCGATGATGTGACACCCACGCCTGCCGACTCACTCCAGTGTTCAGGATTAATGTGACATAAATAAAGTAAGCCTGGAGGACAGCAGATGTCACTTATTTATGACGTCCATACAAACACCCGACAGAAGTTACGACAGTGAGGGAGCCGCGTCAGGCAGGTCAGCCATTTTAACCGGCCGATCCAACATGAAGGCAGCTCAACTGGTAAGAGTTCAGATTTATGGCCGACACAGGGACCTTCAGGCACATGGCTGCCGTCACCTGACCCACTTAAGCTGAAGTCGGCCTTGACCAGACAGGAGAACACAAACTCAAGATTGCATGTGGGGTCAAGTGACCTAAGACAATGAACCCCAGCAGACTCATCGCTACCCAAGAAAGAGTGAAATACGTCATTAAGAGCCACACGGCCACCTGCTGCCACTTCTCTAGCCAGACTCTGATTGTGAACTCCACAAAGTTCAAACAGGAGAAGAACAAAGAGACGTCTGGTTTGGAGCTGTCCACAGAGAAGCTCGGGCTAGTTTAGCGGTGAGGGTGACAAGTGAGAAGGGGGGCACAAGGGAAATGGGGGCCATTAACAGAGAGAAGACGAGAGAGGACAGGCAAAGACCAGGGGACAAATCGCAAAATGTGTGGAGGAAAGTGCCAGGGACATTGAAGGGACCACAAGAGACAGAAATGAGCGAGACGCCGGTGACGTGCAAAATGAAAAGTGCGCCCACTCAGAGTTTGGAGGTCCCAGAGATGTTCTTCTGAAACATGACGAGAAGAAGGGATGCCAAGCAGACACCATGAGTCTTAAAGAATGGAAGCGACAAGCCCAACGAGTCATAATGGGAATACAGAGGGTCCTGGGACCCCCATCTGCTGAGCTGGAGGAGAGCCATCGAGTCTGAGCAGACCCAATCAGGGCTGATCTTTCAGACTCTCAAGTCTTGATAAAGTGGCTCGAGCAGAACTCTTGAACTAAACAGAGATCAGCGTATCACGAGGACAGCCAAGTCTTGGAGTTGCAGCTTTGGCACATTTAGGAGAGGACCAGGGTGACGTGCGGGGACAACTGAGCTGTGGGCTTACCAGATGTGATCAATGGACTGAAAGGTCTGCTCTCGTCTGTCCGGCTCCTTAACTTGGTAAGTTGTGTCACGTCCCGTCCCGCCATGAAGGAGTACAATAAAGACTTTGGTGAGCTAATCAGGCGCCCAAACATTCTTGGGGTTTGTGTGTCCTCACGTGTCCCCCGACAATGTTGGCACTGCCTTGAGACTGGACACCTGCCAGCTTTCTATCTGCGCCAATGCTCACGATGCGCTTCTACGACCAGCCTGGCATAGCTTTAATGTGGGTGGGAACTAACAGAGGGTTTGCCACGTGTGGCATTTCTAACCAATCCAACGCCTCGTGTCGCACAGGGACCTAAACAGACAAAGGCAATGGCACTCGTCAGAAACACAGCTCAAAACGTCCGAGCCTGCCATTCTCACAGGCATTTGGACAGAATGGGAGGGTCTGGCCACCCACCCGCCTGCCCACTCAAGTGGATTCTGCCCCCATAACCGGAGCATTAGCAGCTTTCTGAGTCCGCAGTCACAACTGCTCTTCTCCATTTCAGATTATCGGCTATTTAAAAACATCTCGGATGTGAATTAGAGCTCCGCATAAAACCAGAGAGGAGACGAGGGGCCCGTTAAACCTAAGGAGCTCAGAATTCAAATCTGGGAGGGCGGACACTGAAATGAGGCCGAGTTCAGTTCACCTTGGACTACGACAAGAGACACACACATCGGGGACAAGATGGCCATTCCTCCCACAACGAGACCGACTCAAATCGGCGGCTAATGGAGGGAGAAGCTGCAGTGAGGCAGGGGCGCTGCTAGAGGGCGCTGTGCACAGACAGCCCTGCTGGGCCGACACAGAGGTGGCCACTGGAGAATGAAGAGTCGGTTGGGGGGGCTCGCTGACAAAGATGGAGAGGAACTGGCACCGCGTCCCCCCGGACACTGACAGACCCAGCAGGGCACCAAGGCCTTCTGCTCTTGTTCCAGTCCAGTGCCCTCTCTCTTGGTAATGTCAGCTCTCCCTGCTGGGATGACCCCTCGGAGGCCGTCACAAGTCTCTGCCCTGCGACTCGAGCCCCCAGCCGGCCGCCTACAGTTTAAAGTACGTCTACACATCCAGAACTACCATCACGTATGAAATGGAGAGGAGAGGAGAGGCAGACTTGACTTACCTGTTTAAGAAGAGCGAGGACGAAAAGAGGAAAGAGCCGAAGAGCGTAGGGGGCCACGAGGCCAGACTGCTGCAGGCCCGAAGTGCCAGAGCGATACGCGGCCAGCGAGTCCACCACAGCATTGACCAGTGCATCGCGGGCATCCGACAGACTGGAAGAGACTGCTCGGTCAATGGCTGAAAAGTGAAAGAGACGGCACTTTAAAAGGTGTCACATACAGTAGGTGCCCTTTACTGCCCACACGCACATACACACACAACGCGGCCGGACTTCTGCCCATCACATCGACGACCTCTCACTTTTCAAGCCCTGGCACTTGAATCGGTGGACTCGCCCAAAGGGTGGCCCACCTGACACGTGTCCAGCAAGCGGCTGGCATTAAGCTCGACAGACTCGACGTACCCATGTTAGCCAGCAGACACGTGACGGCCTGGACGTCGGCTCCAGCAAACACCTCGTTTAAGGAGCTGACAACGGGCAGACACAGGGTGTGGACACGAATCCTTCGTTTCCCTGAAAAAGAAGAAGCAGAGATGAATAGAAGCTGTGTGTGTGCGGGTGATGCTGACGGAATCCGAGCACCCAGGGCCTCATGGGAAACGAGACGGTGCTCGACTCCAAGTGCCCACAAGTCACCTCAGCATTTCCTTACATCGTCACTCACCTTTGCTGGACGTGTAAAGAAGAGCAGCTTGAAAGCAAACAAGTGACGTGTCGGCGAGACTTTCATCGATAGACATCTGGACGGCAAAGCCAGAGTCGGGATTCACATTGGCAAGAGACAGTAAATCGGTGGACCTTACAAAGAAATTGCCATGGAAAGTGTGGATGGAAAGGCCTGATGGGAAAGTAACGGAAACAGGGGCATGTGAGAAAGCACCCGGGGAGCCAAGGCCCTGCCCTGCGCCGTGCCCGTACCTTTGGTGCACCTGATCCTCATGACCGCTTCAAAGCCGATCTTGCGAGTGAAGTAGCGGCACAGGTCTCTTTCAAATTTCTCCTTCTGCACAACGTTGTGGATGTGATGGAACGACGGGTAGTAGAAGATGCAGCCGGCGGAGTATCTGGACACACACGCTGCAGGGAAAGAGCACAAGTGAGCAAGCGGGCGGTGAGGGGCCACAGGGTCTGCTGGGACCCCCCTTTCAAGTGACTTCCCAAGCCTTTAAGGAGAGGAGCTGCCACGGCGCGAGATCAGGAGATCAGCCCTGGACCTTTCCAAGCACTCCGAGAGTGGCGCGCACACGTGATGCATTGTGGGTATCTGTGTAACCGAGTGGCCGTCGCCGGCCTTTTTACTTCTGTCTGTGCCTCTCGCCTTGGTTTGGGGCAGAGGCGGACTCGTTTCAAGGCCGTTTCACTCTCGAGTATCATGAGCAGCACAAGGTGAGGCGGAAGAGGAAGAGGAAGAGGAAGAGGAGGCTCCAGGTATGGACTAGAAATGTACGGCAAATCAGTTTCACTTCTTCCACCACTGGACGCTGCAGTGCCTTTACATCCCCTGGAAGGAGAAGCCGAGGCTTACTAATTTCAAACTAAACCCAGCATCGCCTTTAAACATCTTCGGACTGCTTCTTGCTCAGTTCATGACGACTTCATCTGCCAGGCTGTGGCCTGAAATTACAAACCTGTAAACACCACAGGATGGTGCTGCTGGCACAGCGCCGTGAAAGCCTCTTTAAAAACAGACATAAAAGTGGCACGCTGTGTGGCGTACAAGGGAGGGAGACACTGACAACCCCTGGCAGCAACGTATTAAAAGCAGCACACATGTAGCTACACAAGCCAACTGCAAGGCCTCAAGCCTCTGGTCTGCGGGCACACAATGCCAGCGGCATGGCATCCAAAGGAATTACAACCGCTGGATTTGTTAGCCCATCGGGCCGTCAGTCCTGCCAACATTACAATACAACCCTGACCTCCGTCAGCTCACCTATGGAGGCCAAGTCAGAGTACTGGGAGCTCAACAGGAAGAGGTCGACGGCGATCTGCTGACCGGAACAATCCAGAGCCAGCTTCTTGTAGAAATCTGTGGCTGGTCCGAGATGCTCAACATCCTGAAAGAGAAAAGAAGATGAAGCACATACTGAATGGAGACCCGACCGACAGAGTGACCCCCAGACAAACACATTTCATGGGCTGCTCGAGGACAGAAGATGGCCGCCCAATGAGCAGGAAGCCCCTGGAGGCCCAGAGTTGAACTGCTGGGTCAGCAGGAGCACCGGCAAGTCGGGACCAACTGGTACGGAGGTGACACCAGTGGTGTTCCAGTCATGAATTGGCCGAGCCATCTGCGCGGAGGAGGCAGCGTACCTTGGTGCTCGATCTTTGGTTGGGATCTTCCCTCGACTGAAGAAGGCCAGCACCCAGAGACGGCAGCTGAGTCTGGAAGACGGAGATTCGGCCGCCGGGGGCAGACATCAGCTTGAAAGCAGCCTGGAGTGCGGGTCCCAGAGCGCTGTGCGTCTCTCTCGTGTGAACGAACATCTTTGGGAGAGCGCTTAGAAGATCCTTCACGAGCTGCAAGGAGAAGGCAGGAATATCACACGAGGTCAAGTGTACCAAAGCCCTGCCACCCATGCTGGTCACCACCCTCACATGGCAAGCCTGGCTGCGAACTGGCCAAGTGAGGCCACATGGGCTTTAAAGTGGGCCCAGTCAGCAGTCCCCGCCATCAGCCCTGCTGCTTTAGACACGTTCGAGTCACCACTTGGGACGTCTCCGATTTCCAGACACGAGTGTTCGGAGCGGCTCGGCTGGATGCCCGCCACCTGCCCTTTAACCCAAAATGAGAGAGCAACTGTGGACTGCCAGCAAACCCTAGGGGGCTTCACGGTGACCGTAGCCAATCAGGAAGGCTAAGGGAGGTGCAAAGCCACAAGTTTCTGCCAGGCCACAAAGCACTAAACCCACACTGGAGTTCAGTCCAAACCCATCATCTCACACGGGGGTTTATAAGCGAGACCGCGACGCTAATCATGGACGCCAGCCACCAAAATTCTAAAATGGCGGCTCGACACACTCAAGAGAAAATGAACGCCAAAAGAACCAAATGGCCTCCTCTGCTTTGTCACAATTCTTACAAAAATCCACTGGGACACTTGGGGGACACGTCACAAGGTGATCTGCTACTTTGTGGCACACAACAACCTCTCAAAATGAACCACCGTTCAAAAACGCACTTCTATTACTGAAAGGTCAACGTGATGTCACGGCTAATTCTGGCGGCACTGTCGTCCCGCTGGGCGCTGCCACTTTGAAAACTCCCACTGGGAAGCTCACGTTTCCCATCTGGGCCTCGGCATGTCAACAGAGCACCGAGACTAACGTGATGCCAAGCAGGCTGGCACTGTGGGAAGTTTGTAAAACTAAGCAGGCGAGAAGACGTAAAAAAAAACAAAAGGTGGTGGACCCCCAACAGTGAGGGGAGACACTGCTCTCTTCAACCAAACCTGGTGCTTCATCCCCTGGGCACCCCATGGCGGCGGTGACTGGCATCCCCCAGGATTACCTCTTTGCTGTCTTTGAGGTTAACCAGCAAACCATCGGGAGTTGGCAAGAAGACCTCTGCAAAACAACAAAGCTCTGTTTAATGGAGAGCCACTCCAGGATCCAAAGGCGCAGTGGGCACAGCGGGCACAGCACTTACCATCAAGGTCCGACACGACCAGCATCCGAGGCTGCGCCAGGCCCTCCTGCAAGTTATAAAAGTGAATAGTGCTGTCAAAGGTTACAAATCCAATCCTTGTCCTCGCATCCCCTGGAAGCCTTGAAGAGAGAGACAGGTAGTTTAGTGGGGGCCGCCCATGAGGGACAGGCCAGCAGCTGTGACAAAGGGACACTTGATAAGCAGCGGGCATTAATGAAGCAAGCAGCGCGCTCGAATCTATCGACAGGACTGAGAAATCACAAATGCAACGTGTGCACAGTGAGCGCCCTGGTCTATCACGTGTCTCACTCAGGGTCCCACTGGGGGACATAGGTGGCACTGCCTCACGGCCACAACTTAAGTGCCAATTCTCATGCCTGGCTTAGCCTTGACATAACACCAGTAGGTCAGCTCTCGGGGACAGGCAGGGCCTACTACAGGTTAACAAAAGAGGCCGATGTGGCATGTGACCGGGTCCTGATGAGGAGACAGCGAGGGGCTGCTGGCAAGAAGAGTGACAACCCGACAGGCTCTGCTCTGCTACTTTCAATATTTATCGTCAAGTGGGGAAATAAGAGAAGAGCGGCACTGCAGGCCAACACTTACTTGTCTAAGTTTTCAAGCAGCGACTGGCACAGCACACCCAGGTAGCCAGACTCTACTGCATTGTGGGAAACATCCAAGACAAAGAGGTAAACGGCAGGCTGAGGAGGACGAAGCTGTAAGACAAACGGAGAGATGGCATTTTAGGTTCCTGTCCCAACGGCCAGCCGTCTTCACGTGGCACTGCGGTGCCTTCGGGTCACAGCACATCTGTGCCAGAAACGAATGTCAAAGAGGTGGCCAGCAGCTCACCATGTAGTCTGACGAGGCGATGAACTCCACCGTCGCGTTCTGAACCTCGGGCCGCTTGTGTGGCTCCCCATAGGACCTCGTCACGGGGTTGTACATGAACTCTTCAGGGACTTGGAAGAAGAGAAGAGAGCATGAGACAGCAAGACCCCAGCCGGCTTAAAGCTGCCATGCCGCGACGCCAGTCCACGGGCGAGGGCCGCAGAGGGCACAAGCGGCTCCCGTCACTTACCGTCGTTGACTCGATAACACAAATTGCATTTCCATCTACGCTGGTCCAGGAAGGACACAAACGGGTTGATGTAAGTCCGGCAGGTGCGGCAGCGGACGATGGTGTTGGATGTGATGACAGGCAGTTGCTGTGGGAGAGAAAAATAACCAAATGCTCAAGACGTGTGGCTACCCCGCCCTCCACCAGGCTTCTCCATCACAGAGGTCCCGCCAGGGCACACGGGCACCACGTGACGGGCGCCCTTTCACCTCTCACTCCATTTTCTGCTTCACTTTTGTAACTTGATTCTGTTTTAGATTTGCCGACTTGACTCCATGACGATCACAAACCACACGCTGCGCCTCCACGGGCCTGGCATTGTGCCAACAAAAGTCGTCGGGAGCCCCTCGAGCCGCCAGCCATCTCCTAAAACGACAGGTGGGCTGGCATGGCACTTCACCCGCTCGGTCTTCGGTAAAGCGGCCAGTCGGAGGCTCACGCCACGCAAGATTCCACGTTCACTGCTCTGACGCAGCTCGGATTTCAGGTTCGTTTTGGTTTCTTGCTCAGCTTTTAGTTTCGTTTGACGTTTAAGTTGTTTCAGCCCGAAGTTTCACCAGTGACGGTCACCCAGCAGACGGCTCTGTGATGCTGAGGCCTCCAAGTCTGGCGAGTCGGCCAAACCCAAAGCAGCACCTGGGCACAGACACGCCAAGCACATGTCAATCACACGCCCGAGACAGCCAAAGACGAGCACGAGGCGCGACAAGGAGGACAACACGAGCTTGGCAATCACACTCCTCCAAAATGACAGCAAGTCGAGGGCCTGAAGGTCCCCACACTACCCGACTGCTTACTCCACGTGAAGAACAACCTGACAGCATTTGCGTAAACCTTCACCTGAACAACTGTGCCCCCCCCGCCACTTGGCCACTTCCAGGGCTACAGGGACGAGGCGCGACTGAAGTGTCTCAAATGATGAAGGAATTCGTCCAGTGGACCGAGACAGCGACTTCATGGAGACACCGCCGGACTTTCACAAATTCACACAGCGAGTGCCCAGGAGTGACTTTAGGGACCCTCAGAACGCTTCTCCGTTACTTTGGGTGGCACGTCCAAGGTTAGCAATAAAGGGTAAGAAATGTCACCCTGGACAGAGAGAGACAGCACCTTATGGGCACGGGGACCCCCAGAGAGCTCTGGTCTTCTCTTGGCCAAAAAGAAAAACACAATTCTGCCAAGCGCTGCCCACCCCCTAAATGCAGCCAGAAGATGCCATTGACATCTGCGGAGATCTGCAAGACGCTTCACTGCAAGAAACAAAAGAATAAACAAAATGAAATGAAATGAAATACAGAGAGACGTTTCTTATTTCCCTCGCCAACAATAAAAACGTGGCTGTGAAGTCCTAGGAGGTCAGTTTGAACAACGAGGACACATCCGGACTCTCAACAACGGGCGAAGCATTGAAACATCACAAAGCGTCTCGATGGCTTTCGTTTTCTGCCATGCCACCCTGCCCAAGTATGACCTCCACTGACTTGTCACCCGACATCCCCCTTGACGGCTCCTGCCCACCATCTGTGCTGGTCACCGACTACATGCACACTGCAAAGCCCCCAATGGCCTTTCTGAAGGTCACGTGGCCAAGTTGGTGTTCTCTGCCAGGATAACACGTCCAGATGGGCTTGTTACGCATGACGAGTGGTCCGCTGCGCTCAGCCGCTTCAAGATGGCAGAGAAGGGGCTTCTTTAAAGAATCAGACGACGTGGGCCAATCAGAGAGCACCTTTCACTCCAGTCGGTTTCTCTATTACATGGCACCCGTCACATACGGCTACTTACTACGAATCATATGGCGCTGCCGAGGGTCTACGAGCGAGACGGTCACACAGCGCCACATCCCGAATGCTCCCGTCTGGGTCACGTGGGGCCCTCAGACACCTGACTTGTTCAAAGCCACCGCGTTTTGCTGGTACCCTGGCTTTGTTTGCACACGTGTCACCCACGGGACTCGGGCACTTGACACGTCCCCTCACAGCTCAGCCGGGGTCCACTCACCGTGAGGTCTCTGAAGGGGTGCAGCAGCAGGCCAAGTGGCAGCTTCGCTTTGTTCAGCAAGGCTTGGGTCTGAGGAATGTTACTCAGCGTGCATCTGAAGGAGCTGCAAAACAAAAGAGCAAATCAGGCCCACCGTCACCCACCGCCCCGGGGGGCCCACCGGTCACTTGGCTTACTCGGGACTGCAGTTTATCCTCTTCAGGTCACTGCTCAGGTTGGGTACGGGCGCTTGAACTGGGCCGCCGGGCAGGATATTCCGGTCCTGAAGAAGATTGACGGGCCTCAGACCCTCCAGCTGTTCGTGGGGCAGGCTGAGCCCCCCCAAAGCTGCTGACAAGTGGCTCACACTCGGATATGGCTGCAAGAAGAGGAGGTGAGATGGAGGTGGGACGACAGACACTCCTGGGACTTGACGTGTCCCCAGCCGTCACACACACATACCTACCTGCGAGTACGGCTGATAGCCAGGAGGGCCACCCACAGGAGGCGTCGGGGAGGTCGAGGGTGGCGACTGCTGGTAAGCTGGCTGGAGAGCAGGGTAGCCGTAGCCAAAGGGTTTAGCAGATTTGGAGGCTTGGGAGGGCACGGGATCTACAAAGGAAGAAGCAGGTTAGGTAACTGGCTGCCACACAGAGCCCTGGCCAGTCAAGAGGCCACAAGGCAAGCATTCGGCTGCAATGCCACACCACTTTGACAGCCTGGCGTTAAAGGAGCTTTGGGCACCACCCATCAGCCCACCTGGGCAGACATCCATACCGGGCCTCAAGCGTAAGGTTAACCCTGGTAGTTCATGGTGTGCCACAGCACTTACTGATGCCAGACCAAAGCACAATTCAAGGAGTGGCATGTGATAGTGCTGGGCACTCAGATGGGCAAAGGCTGGCCAGACTTACAGTAAGTGTGTTTATGGAGGTGAAAGGTGCCCACTTAAGGACTCTCCACTTCCATTCTCTAACTGAGCCAGTGGGGCGAGTCAGCTGATCACAATCGACAAGTGATTCGCTCCGATGACTGGCATCTGCCGCAAGCATGCTGTGACATAAGCCCAGCATTTCCAGGTGAACAGTAGGAGGTGCTGTTCTGACAGCAGACAAGCCTAAGCGGACCCCCGTTACCTGGACAGCTTCCTCCTTCCAAGGCTCCATAACTAGTTGGCACAGGAGAGGCGCTGGAGCTGCTGTTGCTGCTGTTGCTCGACGATGTCCCGGCGCCTGGAAAGAGAGATGGCATCATTACCCTCGGTCAGCACAGAACCCACAAACTTGACGAGACAAGATGGAGGGCACAAGAGAGGGTCTTCCTGGTGCAAGTGAGATGATTAAAGCACACGAGGGGGCTGCCCAGTTTTACTCTGCTCACCTTTTCATTTGATTTTAGGGTACGAGTGAGGAGGAGGAGGAGGAGCCCCTTGCTCGATCACCCGCAGGTCCAAGTGACGTCAGCTCAAGACCTCTGCTGGATTTGCTTCTCGTGTTTTCCTCAAACCTGAGGCTTCCTCAGCTCCTCCTATTGAGTCATCCAAGCTGAAATATGGAGGTCGACTAAAGAAACCAAGGTGGGCAGCACTGGGCTTGAACCCCAGCGGCCCTCTAGCCGTTTGTGGGGAGTGCTGTTATCATCATCATCATCACACATTTAGTTTAATTGTGCCTATAAAAACACACCAAGGAGCCAAAGACCCCGTGTGTTGGGGGAGCAGCGCAGCCGAGAACTCAGCCTGCCACGGTGGAGAATCAGAAGCAGAGGGCCGGAGCGGGCAAGACAGGCCAGCCATTCTCGAGGTGCTCCGCTTTCACCTCTGCGTGTGCCCGTGCGAGAGCATCCGGTGCCCACACTTGCCTACTCCAGCAGCTTCACGACAGGGCTGGACAAAGCTGGCGGTGCCACGAGGATCAACATTTCTGCTGTGTCTTCAGTGCCACCCTGCCATCCCAGTTAAGGGGTCACCTCAGGGATGTCCTGATAAGGGACGGGCCCGCCAGCCTCTCTGTATAAATAAAACAGCAGGTCACCTCACTTGCACAAATTCTCCGATGGCTCCGCATTAACGGGGTCAAAGGTGGACGTGGAGGCACTGGGGGTCCACCTCAGGGACAGGCAGGACTGGCCTCGTAACACAGAAGAACTGAAGAACGACGGGCAGAGCAAAGACTTTGTTCTTGGGAGACTGTGGGCAGCGACGTCCTTACATTGTGTCCTCTAAGGGGCGTCTCACCACCCCAAACACCAGCACAGAAAATAAACAAAAGGGCTTTAAAAACAAAGGCTGAGTAAAGGATAAGGGGAGGGGGGGCAACGGCAAAATACGACCTAAATAAAATGGCAGTGAGCCCCGTCACGCGTTTCCTCCGCCCTCCCAACTCCAAACTCAAAAGAAGCAACGCCCTTTCCTAATGTGCCCCAAACAACCTCCAGGTACCCTTAGCTGGCATCATCAATCACGCCCCCTAGTGCCACCAGAGATTCCTGCACATCTGCCTCACGAGGGGGGTCAGGCTGGTCGTCCTCCCCAACACATCGCCACCTAGTGGCCTGGTGGGCCTCAAACTCTGCAATATGACCTGGAGGGTCCTGAATGACCACCTGCTGTGATGGTGGCACCCTCTGATGGTCATGAATGGCAGCACAGGCCAGATTCACTTCTACCTGAACTGGCATGGAGGAGGCGGGGTAGAAAGCAGCAGTAACCGATATTGGCGTCTGTAAGGTAATAACCGCGTCGTCGTATCAGCGACTCCTTAGTTTAAAAGACCCCCGATCAGGGTGAGGGTTCAGAGCTCAGCAGTGCGTAGGTCAGCGTTAAGACCCCCCATCAGGCACAAGGGGCTGCAGGAGCAGATCAGGTAGTAGAGTTTGATGGATCTGTGTAGTTTAAATTGAACGGTAGAAGAGTAACACAAAGAGTGCGAGTGGAGAGCTTTAAATAAGGAATAAGAGGAGGAGCGTAAAGCTAGGAAAAGTAAGGTTAACATCACAGAAGGACAAACAGCAGGCAGCCGAGAGGGACACCAGTAGAGGACATTAAGGGGACAGAAGGTGTCGAAGAGCCGGAGCAGATCTTGGTGTCACCACTGAAGTGAAGTCATTTCATTTTAAGTCAGCTTTATTAACCCAAACTCACATTTGAATAATGAGGCCAGTGCAGTGCCAGTCCTGTTGGACGTTGGACTTTTTAGATGACAGTTTGGAGGAGCCTGGAGTCGTCTATGAGGGTCACTTCTGAAAGAGAGGTCAGCTGATCCAGCTCCTCAAGCTCAGGGTCGCTGAACTGGCCTGCGTTATAACAGAGGAATGGCTGACCTGGCCCAGGTGTCCTTTAGCGAGATAAGTGTGCACCCCCAAGGTGGCACAGGAGGAGATTCCAGACCAGAAAGGTAGAAATAGGTGGGCCACGGTCACAAGGCGTAAGGTAAAGGGGTGCACACTGTCCTGGGGCATCAACCCCAGAATCAGAAGAGTCAAACCGTTATGTCCTTGCGGAGCTGGATGGTCACTCTGATAATTCTGAGGTGGTAGGCAGGGATGAGGAGCCCCAAAGGGCCATCACATAACCAGAAAGAGAGAGGTAGTGACAGTTGGGGACTCAATCAGAGGGATTGAAGCGGGACCTCAGGTGGGAGACCTCCCTGGAAGGGTGGATAGGCTCTTGGCCAGAGCACGGGTGGATCCAGTTGTCATTGTCCATGTTGGAACAAATGACATACATAAGGGTGGTCTGTCAGTTCTGCGTTCCAAATTCAAAGAGTTAGGTGCCAAGCTGAGGAGCAGAACTGACAAGGTAGTCCTTTCTGAAGTTCTGCCTGTGCCACGTGCCAGTCCAGGTAAGACTGAGGAGATTAGAAGGCGTAATGCGTGGCTCAGATCTTGGTGCAGGGTAGAAGGGTATGGGTTTATGGGGCATTGGGACTCCTTTTGGAACAGATGGGACCTGCTCTGCCATGCCATGACGGGTTACATCTAAACTGGAGGGGCACCAATGTATTGGAGGGGCCTACGAGTAGACTGGTCGAGGATTGGGGGGGCAGGGAGTTTAGGACAGACCAGGTTTAGATCTGAACCTGGAGGAACAAACAACGGGGTAGAAATGTAAATTTAAATGTAGAAGGAGTAACACACTGCAGATACGCTAGAAGGATCTAAAATAAGGTAAGTGAGTTGGAGTCCTATGTAGAGGGGCATAATTACGATATTATAGCAACAACGGAAACCTGGCTAAATAACAAAGATGGCGATGAGGGTAACAGAGGGACACATAAATAGGAAGGATAGGCAGGACAGAAAAGGAGGTGGGGCTGCTGTTAATGTCACAAAGAATTTAAATGGAAGTCCTCTTCAGCTGAATGATGAGCCCCATCTTAGTGAGGACATCTGGCTTCACCTGGAAAGCATTAGGGAAAGAGGTCTGATTGTAGGAGTGTGTTAGAGACCACCCAATTCAGACAGTACTTTCAACACACAGCTCTTTAGTAAGTTTACAGGGGGATATTACAGTCATGGGGGGCTTTAACTATCTGAATATTAACTGGGATAACCTTGGAGATGGAGGAGTTTTTAAGAAGTAATTGGCGACCATTTCTGAACACAGCATGTGAAGTAGCCAACACGGGGTGACGCCTGTCTGGATTGAGTGTTTTATAATAATCAGGACAGAACTGAGGCTGTCGAGGTGATTGGACCACTAGGGTCACATGACCAGAATATCTCACAGCTCTCAGTGTTTTGTAAGAGTGTGGATGTAAAGACTAAAATTGTTAAGTTGAACTTTGGTAAGACAAAGTCTAAGGAGGATGGACTGGGAGGAGCTGGTTAGTGTGGAGACAGTCGAGGAGCAGAGGGACAGGTTTAGAAATGTCACGCAGGACAGATACGGGCCTACATGTGGAATTAATGGGACATTTAAAAAAAAGTCCACAGTGGGTTAATAAAGAGTTAAAAAGAAAAACCAGACGACTAAGGCGTAGAAGACGAATACGTGAAAAGTGAACCGTAGAGCGTATGAGAACAGGAGGGCAACCATTAAGAAGGAGATTAGAGAAGGTACGAGACAGCTGGAGAGGAATATGGCAGATAAGGAGAAAGACGACCACAAGAGAATCTTACAGAAATAGTAAGAGAAGAGTCAAGGAGGAGGTGAAGAGGATACCTGACTGAAGTGTTTAAAATGATGAAGGGCATCAATCAGTCCAGTGGGTCAAAAGGAGTTCATCAAGAACACGGGGACACAGCTGGACACTTCTTAAAGGGGACTTTCACACAAACATCAGCGACCAAGCAGTGTGGTGGACAGGAGGACTCGACTTGATGTCATTTTCAAAGAACTAAGTGGACAGGACTGGCGAGCTCTGTTGGCCTGAATGGCCTGTCCTCGTCCAGAGTGTTCTGATGTTCACACGGCGGGCAAGTTAACATCACATCAAGAGAGGCCCACCAGATCATCAGGCTAATTAAGAAGTGGGACGCAGTGGCAGAAGAGAAAGTGAAGACAACACCGAGTGCCACCACCTCACCTCTGGGACACACCATTACAACATTTCACAAGCTTCTGTAACCAGCTCTCTCTCTCTCTCTAGTGGTGGTGTGGGGAACGGAGAGACCACCAGTGTGACACTCACCTGCCCAGAGTATCACTTGGAGACGAGGCCTTCACACTCACTCACGTGTGCGTCTGCCAACTAAAGACACCACCTGGCTGGGCTGCCTCTGTGGTCATCGGTGAAACAGACGATCACCGCCTGGGGGACCCCTGCCAACCTCCCTGTCCCTTGGGGGGCCGGCCACCTCGGTGAGTGGGAAGGGTCACTCCTTAGTGGACGTCTGAGGACACTCCAGTCTCACACACAAAGCGGCACCTCGGGTGCAAAGAGCTGTGGGTGGGAGTCACACGGGGGGCTTTCATCTCCCACCACTCGACGGACACATGAAGGGTTTATGAGAAAGTGGCAAGGAGTCAAAGCTTCACTGAGCGTGCTCCATGCTAAAGGCCTCATGGGACTTCTCGGCCACACTCAGATGTACTGCAGTGACGCCAACCAAGAGAGGCTCAGATGACGGCCTCAGCAGACAGGAAGCTCACATTAAGACCCTCGGAGTGTCATCTGATACGCACGCCAGGTCTTGTTCTTGTGGTTAACGCACTTCCATCACGGAGCAGCGGCCCATGGCAGCTGAGAGACAGAAAGGGATAAAGAAAAGCTGTGCCAGTCCTCGCTCGCACTGCCACCCGGGTGGGTCACCAGCTAAACGTGCCGCTTACCTGGTAAAGATGGCGCCCTTTGGCCTTCCTGGAGGCTCTCGTGACAGCCGGTGGGACAGACCACTAGCGATGCCCATCAGGTGGCTGCCCGTCACTGCGAGAGACCCTCAAACATCAGTCATTAGTGAAGCACCGCTGCGCACTTTCAACACAAATCGCTGGTCATGTGGCACAGCGCGAGGCGAGACCGACGTAGACGGCAGAACAGCAAATGAAAAAGAGCCACGATGACATGCGACACCACAAGGGGACACAAAGGTCACCAGTAAAAGGCCACGTCTTTCATTTAATTCAAGTGACATCTCCACCAGCCTTCTTCCTGTTCTCCCAGTGTTCCCACACGTCTTTCACTCACATCTCAAATGCGCCAGTTGGACTGGCCTGCTTCATGCCCTGTCCCCAACGCTGCTGGGATGCTCTCCCACCCTCACAACCAGGAACTGTCACTCTAGAGCCACAGGCGATTGCCTTTGTCGCCCTCCACAGCACCCGTCTACTCTACAAGTGACACTCGGCACACCCTCACGTGTCACCTACTGCACCCCGAGTGCCAGGGACCTCTGAAAAGCAGAAGCGAAGGGCATACCCAAGGTAACTGCTGCCCAGCTGAGCTCTGCGAGCCACGCTAGCCTGGACGCCACCCACGATGCCACACTTTGTCCCTCACAGCTCCACGGCCCACCCGCCCCACCTGAGCAGCTTTGTGCTTCTGCCGCTTCAAGGCACAGAGCAGCTGCTCGGCTCCACCTGATGGATGGGCTCAGCCTGAAAAGCAAGAGTTGGGCAGTGCCAGGATCATCACGGGCACCTGCCACCCTGAACTGAAAGCCACTTGTCTGTAAAATGAAAAGTTGGGAGGACGAGACAGAAAATCAAAAAGGATGAGAAAAAAGAGGGAGACACACAGGGAGATGGGGTGGAGGTAAAAGTGAAGGCAGACCTGCTTCCTCATCCTCCTCTGCCTCCTCCTCCTCCTCCTCCTCCGTCGCCTCTTCCTCATCATCAGAGGCCGATGACAAGGGAGTTTGACTATTAGCGACGTATCCATAGTGCAGGCCTGTGGAGTGGAAAGCAGAAAGATAAAGAGGGTGAGGCCGAGTGCAGAAACAACAGAGCGGCCGGACGCCATCTGTCACTGTGCCACCAGCAAAGACAGAACTAGGAGAGCCACTCTCGTGGCACACGGGCAAACGAAGCTCCCACAATCCGTCAGGACACAAAACAAAGTGGATGAGAGAAGACACCAACACTCGGACATGGAAGATGGCGCAGGAGCCACCGACACAGGCCTGGGGTACACTCGGACCACCAAGGACCGCGAGTCCTGAAAGGACGAGTTCAGTGAAGGCCACAGGCTGAAGGGACGAGAAGCAGTGTGGGGACACAAAGTGATGAGCACTGGACCTCAGCTTTACTGTGGGGAGGCCTCAGAGACCACAGCCCCCCAGTGCCCTCTCCCAGTCAGGCTGCACTTCTGGCGACACTAAGGGCACACTTTTGGCATCTGGCTGTTTTAGCCGTTTCCCTTTACTTCTCTCTCCTTGCATTAAGCAGAGAGGCGGGCAGCCGCCAGCGGTACAGAGCAGTTTCATGAGCCCACCCAGTTAGACAGCAAACATGCCATGTCTCGGCCACTTACCTTCAGGCGTCACATGTGGAGTTGGAGATGTGGCAGCAGGTGCCCGCGTGCCAGAGGGCTGAGGTCTTTGGTCTCCAGAGTTAGCAGCAGAGATATGAGGGGCTAAAAGGAAACACACAGCATTAGAAACACCAGCATCACGGGCCTCCCAGAAGTGTGCCAGCCAAGTCGAAGGGTCTCAAACCGCACGGGCGCCACGTAACTCAAACGGGCGACATCTTTAAACTGGGGGGCAAACAAAGCGACCTTCTTAAGGCCACTTGGACCATCCCAGTTGGACCACTGGGGCAGTTTCTTCACTTCTCTCTGGTGGGAGGCGCCCATCAAGCCACCTCTCTCACATGGACTGCGCCAAGGGACCGGGACACTCTAAGCGTGTCGAGCATCCCCTCTGCTGCCCTCACTCACGCTGCTAGTGACCCACCTGTAAACCCGCTGAAGATGAGACCACCCTAAGCGGCCAGATCACAGACAGGGACGAGGGAAGTGGACAGGCTGGTCCAGCAACAATTTCTTAATGGCCAAGTTCAAGACCCCCAAGTGCCAGGGTGAGACTGGCACCCTGTCGGCACTGCCAGGCCAGGCGGGTTACACTTCGTCGCTTGCCAAACTGCATTTTGTTCTTTTCAGTTCCGTTTTTTAAGCCTCGTGCAGGTGGCACATCACAACGTACCAGGCGTCTGCTCAGAAGGACATCACTGCTCGGGAGATGTGCCACCCAGGCAGCCGTCAGTGTCACATCTAGGGGTCACCAGCATCTGAGGCTCGTCAAATCCCCCACTTAACCTAACGGAGTTTACTTCATGAAGACCTTTGTGTCATCACTCGTCACTGCTGAGCCTGGCACCACGGTGGCACCGCCAGCAGGAAGGAAACACTTGAAGACCTTTAGTATCGGAACAGCCTGGCACAGCCCGGTGCCCACCTCGTCCCTCTTCACCAGAAGTGTGAACAGTCCATCCGGGGGTCCTGCTCACCGGGGGGCTTCCTCTCCAAATGCATCAGGTGGACACCAAGATGGAGGGATGAGCACTGAAGGGGGTGACCTGTCATGTGACATTCTGCAAATCACCCATAAAATCAAAGTCTGACAATGAAAGCAAGCGGGCACAACGAGAACCGGAGGGGCCGGGCGGAGTTTTAGGCCAAGGGCACCCAACTTGGGAGGGCAGGGAATTGTGGGAACAGACACCTTTGTGCCCGGCCACCTAGCAGGAAGAGGACTTCACCTTCACACCTCACCTGTGCTTTCTGAGGGTCTCATTCACTCGAGGACGTGCGGGGGCTTGGCGGGACACCCTGAAGTGATATGACACATGCAGCGTGGACGCCAGCTGGCACAGGGCCCCCTCCCACACGTGTCAGTCCTCGCGGTCGTACCCCCCCAGCCTCTTCTACCTACCCGTCGGAGTGATGCCCAGTCAAGCACCCTTACCTGAGGGGGCCGAGCGAGTCCATGTGCAGGAGGCAGCCGTGGTGGCACCACACGCCGGGGGGGGCTGCTGCAGACCGACGGCCATCTGAGAGGATGGACGGGCAGCCGTTGGATGGTATCCCTGAGATGAGGCCACATACGGCACCGGAGCAGCGGGGTACCCGGGAGCAGCTGGAGGCACAGGTGTGCTGGGCTGCCCGTGATGAGTGCCATAGACCACCGGGTGCCCTTGAAAAGTCCCTGAGGCAGACAGAGGCAGGCCGGCTGTAGCCATGCTGTCCAGGTAGTAGCCGCTTCCATAGTGCGCGCCAACCGCAGGGTTCTTGTGGGTCGCCTGGTACACCATGTGGGGCCCTCCATAGTTAGCAAGTGGCAAAGGCTGGTAGGCCGGGGCAGGACCTGGAGGGGAGAAACAAGCAGGCATCAGTGGTGACAGAGCAGGTCGGGACTGCCAACGCACAGGAGGCAAACTGCTGGCAGACCCGTGGGCACATTAACACACGACACAGAGTCACCTCGGCCACTTAGGACGGCCAACTCGGACGCACACCCCCTGGTCACAAATAAGCAGCAAAGCCGTGACCTGTGCTCAGCGCCAGACTGTGCCCACACCCTGGCACTACACAGCCAAGCCCAAGATGAAGAGCTGGCAACGGTGCGAGAGACAGCCTTTCAGGGGGCATTGAGAGCAAAGTCAGCAAGTGCCCATCTAGGGACAGCTTGGCAGAGCAGGGCACAAAAGTGCAACAAGACGCCTCACATAAGGCCACCGTCCTCCTCCACATGTGGGGTCTGCCAGCCTCCTCACCAACTCCCTCACCGAATGTTTACGGAGGAAGGTGCCACGAACCACGCCACTCAGGCTGACGGGTGCCAGGGCTCACCACTGAGTCCAGAGCCCGTTCACAGCATGCCCACCATCACGCTAAGTGATACAACAGCATCGGGACGTCCGGCCAGCGGGCAGACAGGGGGGCACCATGGCCCCAGCTAACTGACAAGTGGACGTCCCCTAGGGAAGACCACCACTCGTCTCAGCCGGCCGGCCCCCCAACCTTCAACTTGGTCCCCAAAGACCCAATGGCACCGGCCTGTGGGGTACACCCCAGTGACTGGCACCCCGTGTGCCTTCGGCTCGACTTGCACTCACAGAGGTTGGTATCCTTCGCCCCCTACTGTTGGGTTACTCTCATCGGACTCTTGCTGGCTTTGTGAAAGGCGCTATATAGTATACTGACGATGAGGATGAATGGCAGGGCGGACACCTTAAAGGCGCTATAAAACAACGAACGCACTGTAAGACAGACGGACCTAAAGGTGCCACCGAATGCAATGGCACGAAAGGCGCTATACAGCTGACAGACGGTCGTGAAAGGCCCTACAAACACGAGCGCCATTAACGCTTAAAGTCGCCTGCCCTGTTTGCTCACGCGTCCCCAGCGTCACACGAACGACATCTCCACCGGGTGTCCCCGGGGTGGCCGCCACTGTCACCTGGGAAGTCCCATCGGCTCGTCACCACAGCAACCCTCTGCACGGAGAGCGAAAGGCGCCTGGGGCGTCGGCCTCCGTCCAAAGCGACCTCCAAGCGGTCAGATGGAAATGACAAATGACCCTCGGGACGAGACCACTGGGGCGGAAAGCCGCCGACCCCCCAACAAAGCGCGGCTCCTCTACGCGGGCCTCCCCCGGCTCCGCATCTTGCTCTCACCCGGACGCGCTCCTCGTCTGCACCGCCACAAGCTGCCCAAACTGCGCGTGGCAGGAGAAAAGGAGCTGAACCGCAAAGAAGCCTTCGGAGGAGACGGGGGTGCCCGGCTCTCCTCGCCGCCCTCCTGCCCTCAAGCCCACCCGGCCGCGACTCGGCATCTCTCTCCGCTGCGCCACTAGGCCCTCCCGCATCCCCGGCCTCGCTTACCGTTCTGGTAGTGCAGGCTGACACCTCCGTTGACGGCGGGGTTTGCTCCGATACCGACGGGAGAATTCGGGTTGGTAAAGCCACGGGTGGACATTTCTCGGTAAGCCGATGTGAGAAGAGGAAAGCCGAAACGGAAAGGATTTAGGAGGAGAGCCGCGCCTCCTCTACCCGGCGGCCCGCCTGAGCGTCAGCAGCGTCGTCGTCGTCTTCGGCAACTGCGGTCAGGCAGCTCGGCGGATCAACAGCGAACCCTGCTGGCCGGGAAGAAAAGCGCAGTCTGTGGCGAAGAGGCAAAGAGAGAGAAAGAGAAAGAGAGCGAGCAAACAGCTCCTGACGGGGGAAAGGGGACATCAATCAATCGATCGATCAATCGATCACAGTTCGCACTTAACACACAAGCCAACGCACACATCAGCGACACAGCGAGTTAAGAAGACAATCCCTGCGGGTGTAGAGAAACAGAACGTCCACCAAGTAAGTATGCAGATGAACAACAGAAAAATGGAGCAAATCACCTGGAAGGCTGGGAAACGGACGAATGGCAAACCAAGAAAAAAAGTCAATGAACACTCGTATAAAAAATAATACATAAACAAATAAATAACCTCTTAACAATAAAACAGAGACCTTAAAGGCACCGTAGAGACCAAAGGTAGCTGTGAAAGGCACTATATGACAGACGCTATGCAATGGATTGACGGCCATGAAAGGCACAGACAGACAGGCACGCAGATAAAAGAGCGACTCTGACACGTTGGTCACATTCTCAGTCTGAATCTGAATTTTCCCGAGTGAGCCACAAAGCTTTACGCACCTGTCAGATCAGAGGAAACCTCAAAAACCATCGACAAAGTAAAGAGAGCCAATCATGTGACAACAATGACAGTGCCATTGCACAAAGTGACAGAAAAGCACAGATCAGTGATCAATACATCGATAATCACTGGTGCCAACCCCCCATCCAGGGTGGCGGTCAAGCTGGTGATAAAGGCGGTCTGCGTCCGTGTGTGGTGACAGTCTGACACTCTGATGGCACCAGTGGGGGACGAGGAGGGAGACCCCTAGCAAGAGGCCAGTCTGATTTTCTTTCTGCTTCAGGTTTCTTTGGAAGATGTTGGGGTCTCCCAGAAGACCCCGGGTGCCATTTCACACAAGTCCATATGACGGAGAGTTAGAGTGGAGCAGAAGAAATCGAAAGGGAAAAATCGCGGGCTTGGAATGGAAAGTGTATGCCGAGTGGGGGTCTTTCAGACCACCAGATTATTAAATCTGTTTTTTAATTTTCACTCTGGTAGTTTGCAAGTAAAGTCGGATATGCAGCAGCACATGTAAAAAAGGCACCTACTGCGGTGGTCTTCACCGTTGGCCTCCAGGAGACCAATTTTACTGAAGTTAATTCTCTGAGGAAATTTGTGGAGTGAATTTTCGCTGAGATGTCCTGAAACTTCAGAAAGGGCCGCAGACAGGCGCCGGCCGATCTCGTCGAACGTAAAACGGAGAAACGTTCCAGGAGACTTGAGTTACAGATCAGTTTGCTGTGTCGCGTGCCCCCCAGAGACGCCACGTCTGTTACGTGTCAGACAGCTCAGGGGGCGTTTCTTGGATTTGACGGTGTCAGGGTCTCGAGCCCCCTTGTCACGTGATGTGCATTACATGTTTCATAACTTGTTGGTAACGAGCGTATGTAGAGCAGTGGCTGACATTCACGTGGTGGGGGGGTTTCGACACTGAGCCTCAGAAGCCCCCCTTCTCAATCCTGCTGCTTAACGACAGTAAAACTTCAATTAAAGTTAAGAAAAAAAACCCTGGAAGCGAGTGGAAGAGGAGAGGAATTCCGTATTTACGACCGTGCGGCTGCGTTACTGAAACAATGGCCGACATCAACCTGTCTGAACATGGAGGTGCAGCCCCTCTAAGCGACGAGACAAAGAAAAGGACGCCATGGGGCACCAAGAGGCCGATTACGCCACAAACAGGGAGGACCGAGCAGAACTCCAAGAAATGCTTAGCGATAAAACAGACGGAGTGGGCGTCACGGTCACCTTTGGGGGTCCCCGCTCCTCCTCTCCAAGTTCTTAGCTCTTTGGATAATTTGAATGAATTGCTGGGTTTGTATCAATGGTAACAGCAAACGTGGAGAAAGTTCTGATGGAGACGGAATGGGAGAGAAAAGGGTCAGAAGTCAAACGGAGAAGATGAGATACCAGCTGAGCAGGGAAGGGTCTGAAGGAGCAGCGAACAGATTTGGGAGATGAAGGCCAATCAGCGCAGGGACAGAGAGACTGTGCCAGTGTCGGAGGAGACCACCAGGGTTGGGGAAACGGGCGGCGGCACATACAGTGCAAACACAGGACAGATGAGGATGAGGGGACAACGGTTTGGGTTCAGGCCAGGACAAGGTCCAGCAGAAGAGGGCAACTGAGAGGACCACCATCACTACGCCCTCATCAGTCTACTCTGCCATCACTGCTGAGGCCCCCTGGTGCAATGTGGCACCACAGAAAACGATAAGGAGAGGAGCTGTGGGGGACAGCGGGCTTAAGATCAGCAGGAAAAGGACCCAAAATCGGACATCAGGACACAAGAGCGAGACGGAGAGGCCAACACATCTCGGATCAACCCCACCTGAGCACGGGGAGCCCACAGACTGCAATCCGGGTCTCGGGGGTGTCATGTGACCAAAGCAAGGGGTCCAAAACCTGGGGGGCTAGAAAGGTGCGGGGAAGGGAAGCACAAATAATGGCATGGAGACAGGAGAACCCTGTCAGAGGGTCTTTGGCATGTGGACGCCCATCAACAGTCACACCCCTCCCGGCTGCAGTATACGGAGGAATAAAGTTCATGGTAACAAGCAGAGACAGGGGGCCGCGAAAGACCCCCATTCCAAGGGGGTGGTCAAGGTGCACGTGCTACTTCACTTCAGCCGTGACGGATTCTCATTTCATTTTTCATACCCTGCATGAACCTTCTGACTGTTGAGTTCTCCTTGTTAATAATCGGCATCATTATCGTTGCCTTGTACTTTGTATTGTTATTGCCTTCATGAAAAGGAGGGGGGAGTGCGGATGGGCGATGACGTCAATAACAAGCGCCCTAAAAAGTGCCGTCGCCTGCGCATGCGTCACTTTTTTCTACACGCCATAAGGGCGCGACGGCGGGAAGCGCGATAAACAAAGCCGAGCCGGCGGTCAGCTGCAGGCAGCGCCAGGTGAGTCCTTCGTGTCCCCCCGCTGGCTTTCCAGGAGGACACTTAGTGCGCTTTGACGGTTACAGTGGCCTTCAAATGCGAGGCCGCCACGCCGCTGCTCGGCGATTCTGGTGAATTGACAGGAGACGTTCAGGCGCCATTTGACGTCGAGAGCACCGAGGATATAAAAAAGAAGGAAAGAAAGAACAAGTTGGAGAAGCTGCGCGATTTGGCCTTCTCGGTGTCTCCTCGTTCTGTGCCTAAAGTCGATGTTTTACTATTAGCGGACCGTCTTTTCGTTCCGTGTGGCAGCAGCCCTTTGACGCCTGTCCCCTCATGTTCCCTGCAGGTCGCAGCACACGAGCTCCCAGAAGAGTCCCAATGTATTCCTGGTGCCAGCATCAGGCGGAGTGAAGTGAGGTGAGAGGCGTGTCGCTCGTGGCGCTATATGGAGCCTCAGGGTCACGAGGGACGGCGGCAGCGACACACGCGAAGGGCACAAGTGGTCTCCGAGTATTTGTACTCCTTGAGCTGACGCCTTTATCAACATGGTGTGATACAATTGGGTTCTTTTTCGTGCCCAGGCAGCTGATGTGATTTGCTCGGAGGGTCACACGGAGTCAGAAGTGGGATGCCACCTTACTTTGGCTGGCTGATCCATGGAGGAGCGCCCTAAGACAGCTGGGCCAGTTTGGGTCAGTGAGCTGTGCGCTCAGGACGACCCTGTGCCGGTCAGCTCGGAGTCTGGAGTGACGGTGACGAGGTTTAGTGCCATTGCAGCGGGCCAAGACTAAGAACAAGTGCGGTGGGCATCTTGGAACTGGACAAGGGGAACGAAGTTGTACACTGACCGGGGGTGTAGCCATTCGCGTTGGTCGTCCCGTCAAATCCAACCGCCAGCCTTCATAAAAAAAATATTGTAAGCAAAACGTGTTCAAAAAATAAACTTTCAATTTATAAAATAAATATACTCAAAGTATATGCGTAAATTAAAATTGCTACACACACATGCCGAAAAAAATGCATAGCCAGCGAGAATTGGCAGCTTCACCCATCATTGTGCCTTTGCAGCAGCTGCTAGTTTTTTCACAATGGGGCGAGAAGAGCAAGAAACAAAAAGTAAATGATGGTCCCGGCACAGAGGAGCTTTTCAAAAAGCGGGAGCATGAGGTGGGCTTTTCAACTGGACCCTTTTGTCATTAACTTGCACACATGCCCGGGAGGAATATAAAGTGTTTTTAATTGTTTGAGAAAAATGTAATAAAAAAAAAAAACCCAAAACACACAAGTTTAAAGTAAATTAACAAACAATGAAGACTCCCTAATGTGATGTCTTGCGGTCTTCTATGGCTGCTATCATCCAGTTGACGCTCGGACCCGCGCAGCTCGATTTCATTTCAAAAGCGGCGTCGGGCGCAGGCGCTCAAACATAAAGAATACTGGCAGTCGCCTCCAGTTCGCCCTCTGGTGGTCATTCCGAGTGTCCACTGGATGATAACTTGCATACAAGTTAGGGTTGATGTCACCCTACAGTGTTTTTAGTCGACCATTGAGAAACCGGTGTGCCAAGTTTCATGTAAATCGCTGCTGCCATTCCGAGGTGATGCTCAGACAGACACACAAACACAGATTAGATTAGCCAACTCCACGGGGTGCCACGATCTGACACCTGCTAATATTGTGCTAGTTGACGTCGGCCCCACTCTGCGACTTTGTCAGTTGGTAAATTTGGTTGTGTGCCCCTTGTGGCTCCAAAAGGACATTTGGAATACCCAATTCGGGTGCTTTTAAGCCAGGCTGGCAGTTGGATTGGCACAGGGCAGGAACCTTTTCATCTGCCGTAAGCTCTCTTAAACTCTATGTCTCTCTTGCAGGCCACAGAAGATGCAGGACGAGCTGGAGCCAGAGCTGGATTCCACCGCTCCACCCCACACGGACATGGCACAGGATGGCAACACACCAGTCACCAAACCCCCTCTGTCAGCAGCCGTCCGAGCGAAGATCGAGCGTAACAGGCAACGGGCCCTACTGCTGCGGCAAGCGCGGTTAGCCAGTCGGCCGTCCTCCATCACTGAAGGTTCGGTCTCTGCCAGAATGGGGCTTGGGACGTGGGCCCTGTGGCGACATGGTCTCCATCATCTCTTTGTATTGGTCTTGTAGGGGCCTCCTGTGCAAAGATACACAAGGTAATCGACTCGGGCGCCGGCTTCTTTATTGAAGAGGATGAGGAGCAGGACAAGGAGCAGCAACAAGCCGAGCGAGTTCTTCACAAGCCAGGTAGGCGTCCACTGTGGTGCCACTTTACGGCTCATGGGTCGCGAGCGCAGCTCCGGTAAGGCCAAACCTGTGCACGTCGATAGTGAGGCATGGCTACCAGGCCCATAGTGACCCCTCTTTGTGCCCCTGTGTAGGCCCAGTGCTCGAATGCGACTACCTGCTGTGTGAAGAGTGTGACAAGCCCTTCATGGAGTCCTACCTGAGTAACAGCTTTGACGTGCACGTCTGTGACAGCTGCAGGTGCGAAGGGGAGTGCGGGGCGCCTGCGTTTTCCCTGCTTGACGGCATAAAGGGAAGCTTGAGTTTTATTAACGCATCATTGAACGGATGCCCAGTGAGGGCAGCCTGATGGTATCGAGTCCTGCACCATCCTCTGCGCCGGGTGCTACTGTGAAGAGGACAGTGGCGTCTTTCTCGTCTAATTAATTCCTCTTTCTCAATCCAGAGACGCAGACGGCAAGCATGCGCTGATCACACGGACAGAAGCGAAGCAGACGTATCTCCTCAAAGACTGTGATTTGGACAAGAGGGAGCCGGTGCTCAAGTTTGTGTTGAGGAAGAACCCCCACAACCCACGCTGGGGCGACATGAAGCTCTACCTCAAACTGCAGGTACGGTGGCACCCGCTGCAGAACATTCGGCCCCTTCGGAGGCGGCATGGCGCTATATGAGTTTGTGTCGTTGACCCCTTTAGGTAGTGAAGCGATCTCTTGAGGTGTGGGGGAGCACCGATGCCTTAGAAGAGGCCAAAGACACCCGGCAAGTGTCCCGAGAGAAGCTGAAGCAGAAGCGCTTTGATAAGAAGGTGAAAGGTAAGCAGGGGGCTCGTGTGGTGGTTACTGGGGGGGTCCCGTGAGCTCACGTAACTCCAGCTCCCGTCTGTCCTGGCAGAACTACGACGAGCCGTAAGAAGCAGCGTATGGAGGAAGGAGGCCGCCGTTCACCAGCACGTCTACGGGCCGGAGGTGGAGGAGGACGTGTTCAAAAAAACGTGTAGCATCTGTGGCCACGAAGTCACTTATGAGAAGATGTAACAGTGGATCAATAAATGTGCATTTAGACAAACCGGCAGCCCCTGTGCAGTTTGGCTGAAGGGATGGGGGGCAGTGGGATGGGTGGACCCAGAAGGCCATGCTGGCTGGCTGCCCTTGCTAATGTGCCACTTTTAAAGTTTGGGCTCGAGTGGCTGCTCCTTCTTGGAGTATTGATTTATCTCCGTCTCTGCCCACCTCCTGATAGGCGGGCAATAAAAAACAATGAATGTAGATGTGCAAGACTAAAAGAAGCAACAAATAGACATGTCATTGGCTTGGCACTGTGCCCCCCAGGACAGACCCCTTCAGGTCACACACATTGGTCCAGAGATGTGGGCACAGCCACCTGTTAGGAGTATCAACAGAAAAGCAGTAAAAGCACTTGATCAGTACTCAAACATCACCAGCAGGTGGCACACACATCCCAGGAGCGCTGGAATGTTTCGGTTAATGGTAGATGACAATGAACCTGTTAGGTGGTAGCCATTTGACGGAGATGGAGTAAAATTTGTAACAAAGCTACACGGAGAAGCCTTAAGCGTTCTCATTGGGTGTAATGCAGCTTTTCACAAGCATCCATTCCTCGACTTTGTCCAGTGCGCCACATCGGGCATCATTAAAGTGAGTTGCATTCCTCCAAAGCAGCACACACACGCACACACGAAAGACCCCCAGCCCCAAGCGTGAATAGGCACATCTCAATGAGCCTCAAGTAAGAGTACAGTATGAAGACACAGATGTTGATGGGGACGAGCTGGCATGTTAGCCTGAATACAGCTGGAGACAGAGGGGTCACATGGCGTCACAGAGCCCTGCGTTCCACAAACCCCTGAAAACGTCCATGTTACGCTTTACAAGCTCAAGGAGGTTCAAGAGGGCAGGTGGAGACGTCCAGGGCATTAGATAAATAGAGACTGTGAAGAGGGAAGGCGACTTGTAAAGCAACAGTTTACTTTACGTGACGCTTACCGGAGACCCCAAGAGCAGGACGACGATTCTTGTAAAAGTAGAGCTGTGGATCATTCACGGTTAAACAAATGAACAAGCCCACCATCAGGCCCAACTTCTAATCGGGTGTGTTGGTCCTTGGGCCAGTGTAAACGTGTGAAGTCATTCACTCTCAAACATGGCCTCCCAAATCCAGGATCTTCTCAATGTCCTCCTTTAAGGTAACACATTCTTCACCTTGGCCGACATGCTCGATAAACAGGGGCACCGGTCTTTGGCTTGGGCCGCAGAGAGAAGTTCTGCCATTGCCAGTCTCTCTTGCTTTCTCTCTCTGTTTCTCTAACTCATTTTGCCGCCTTCTTATCCAACATTAATTTTTTGAATGGATCAGCCAATCAGATTTGACACAAAGCAACACTCGTTCATGCCTGGGCAGAAGTGTGACTTCAGTGCCACCATGTGTGTCACCAGCCACCCACCACCACCAAACAAAATGCAGAGGCAGCCCAAGTCGAGCGAGTCAAGTTTAGCCAGAACGCTGGCGCCAGTGAATCGAGCGGCTCAGGTGGGCTTTGGCTGAACTCCCACTTGTGCACCGAGGTCTCATGGCAGCCCACTCTTACTGGTGCTTTCTCCCTCTCCAGTGCCACCTGTTCTCACAATGACAGCACTGAGCCAGTGTTAAAGTAAAAGGACACCAGTGGCTCTGTCTGTGTTTTATTTGTGGACAAGTCGTTTCTCCTGGAGCCCCCTCACCTCCCCCAGAGCTTACGTCATACAGAAGTGACATGAAACAGCAACAAAGACGACCACCAAGTTGGGAAAAAAACAAACAAAATGCAGACAGACATTCTGGTGTACTGTACGCAGACATTGAGGTCGGTCTCCATGCTTCACTCCCAGCTCTTAAGGCTACAGTTAGGATGACAGGTGCAGTCTGGGAAATGGGCAGGGATCTCAGGGGGTCAGCTAACTACAAGAGGGAAAAGGGACTCTAAAATAAAATAAAATAAAATAAAATAAAAATAGCCAGTCAACAGGACCACCCCTGTCACCCACCCTCCCATTAAATTAAAAAGAAAAACATGTCATGTCTAGCAAAACTTCGCCTGGCAGACCGCATAGGCTGTCTTTTTTTTTAAACAGTTAAAAAGGGTCATCATCACTTCAGTGGTGGGCACAGACCCTCAGTCCAGAAAGGCTTACAAAAGGCTAATGGCAAAAGGTATCTTGATGCAAGAATTGCCGAGTCTCTGTCCTCACAAGGAAAAGAACAAAAGGCAGCAACAGGGCCGCCTCTCCAGGCAGGTGCTTACGACTGAAGCGCACAGAACTGCTGGTACACGGCAAGGATATGGTGGTCCAGCTCGGCTGTGAAAAGCAAGTTCTCCAGGGTCAGCATGTACTGCTGGATGATCTGATAATGCTGTGCAAAAATGGGCAAAGAAAAAAAAAAAAGAGGCGGAACGTGAGAAGGTACCTTCAGGAGGAGCCTCATGGCCAAAGGCAACGGAGGAGGCCATGCTACTGTCCAAAATCATACAAAGCCTTACTTACCATCAGGAAGATCTGCTGCAGTCTTTCAATGCAATTCTTGTACCACGGCGTGTTGAAGTCGACTCCAGCAGTTTCACAACGCACCAGGTGCTCCGTAAGAATCATAATGAAGCGCTGCGTGCGACAAAGAGCAGCACTGAGACCCCCTGAGGATGGACACCACCCAGACAGACAGAGAGAGAGCCTGCGTACCTCAGGCCACCCATGAAGCATCTGAAGAGCTTCACTCACCTGGAAGATGACCAGAAAGAGGTTCTTCTGTTCACTTTGTGCCGTCTCCACTTTCTCCTGAAGGCGCTCAATTTGCTCTTCCAATAATCCATCTTCATCACTATTCTTGTCATCATCCTCGTCGCCACTGTCTCTCTACGGTGAAAATTACAGAGCAAAGTTTTGGTTTCATTTCTCATTTTTAACCCCCTCCTGACTACCCTCTCAGTGCACCTTCATTCACACAACTGCAGAAGGGCATCATCACAGAAGCCCCCGCTTTCTGTCTAAGCCATTTACATGTGTCATCCGAGGGAGTCCCTCTTAGTAGGGGCATTCTGGAGGATAAAACCGTGCAATTTTAAAACTGCAGACTGTTTAACTTAATTTTGTTCAAACAAACCACAAATTTGAAGGCAAGTTAACCTCCTTAGCATAGACTCGAGCGTAACTCGGGCTGTGAAAACAGAGCTAAAGGAGTTAGTCGCAAGTGTGACTTGGGCAGCAGTACAGATGTCTCACATTAAGACCCAAGGTTTACTAGGGCTGTAAAAGTGCCAACAGCGTTACTCAGGTAGCAGTACAGGTACGCCTCGCGTAAGTGCCAAGCCCGAGCGTTACCTGGGCAATGGAGTAGACTCATCTTCTCCTAGTCTCATAATGGCGTCTTATAAGAAACGCCGGTCCTCAGCGGAGATGACAAAGTGAATGTGTCTTTGGGCAGAGAAACTGAAAGGGATTCTGGGAATCTGGATGCAACACTTCAATCGTACATGTGCTGTTCATATTATTTGTACCATTATTATACTTTCTGCACTTCTGACTTTGTACTTTCAGTGTTTTGCATGTTTTATATTATTTAGATGAGATTTAATAAAAATGTAATTTTTCAAGCCAAAAAATGCAATGCTTTTTATATATTTAAGAAACAAAGTAGCACTAAGTATAGTCGAACGTCTCGGACCACGACCAAAAACTTCGCCAAACTCTTGCATCTGTTCACGACCACACACTCAGATGACGAACAGGCCAGTTTCCCTTCTGGTTCGTACGCGCCGATGATTTCCGCACGTGTCCAGTGTCTCTCCCTGTGCAGCGAGAGAGAAGGCAGTTTAAGGCCTTGTTTAAGAGACTGCCAGGCTAGTTTTCTCAGAGTTATTCAATGTTTTTACATTAAGTTTACTATTACACTGTGCATTCTATGGTATAATTAGCTATTTTTGTGCTTAAAAATCTTTAAAAAAAATATATTTACGTACAGCTCGTATGGTCTGGAATGGATTAACTGTATTTACATACAATCCTATGGGGGAAAATTACTTCGGGTCACAACCAGTTTTGGAACGAATTACGGTCATGACCCAAGGTTCCACTGTACATTAAGTCTAGAGCAATTTACAGGACCCTTAAAGCAATTTCACTACGGGGCAGTAAACTCCCCCACACCACCAACAATACATTCTTCTTGTATCGTACCAGTAATTTATAACTTTAATGCATTGGCTTCACTCAGTTTATAACCCCAAAGTAGTGGGAATGGAAAACAATGAGGTGGCACATACAGGATCACAGCCTTTAAGCAGAGTCTCCATCACCAGGGCAGCTAGCCAATCAAATGTGTGTAACGTCGCATGTCCTGAAGCCCCTGTGTGGAAGTTCAAGATAAATAAAGGGTCCGTTTGAAGGACTGAAGTGGAACGACATAGGAAGTGATGTCAGAGACCAAGACACATCACGCCGATTCCTAAATGAAAGATGGCCAGGCCAGGCCTATATCCACCCTTGACTCTGCTGATTTACAGGAAGCTGTTTCTAAGTCTACTTCTATCCAGACATTGCTATCAATTTCATTTTCTATTTTCTCCTATCGTGTCGCTTTCACTTTTCCAGACAGGGTTTATCAAGGTTGAAAGGTCGTACCTCAATAGAAGAATAAAGTGCAACACAAGAAAGAACCCATTGGGTAGTAAATGGTATACAGCGTGTCATGTGTCTTGGTGACACTATGTTTATTAGTGGGGGTCACAGAGAGCCCCTATGAGGTGAAGTGAGAAGTGACAGGCGAGAGGCATCGCTCTTACACTTAAGTGGGGGGGTCCTATGTGGAATACTGCAGAGTGACTGGCACTCGGCTGTGTAAGTAGGATCTCCAAGTGAGGTGCAAGTACAACAAACCTGCTAACAAACTGCCCAACTAGCCCAGGACAATACAAGGGGGAAGATAAGCAGTTATGCTGCCTGTCCATCCATCCAACACCATAAAGCATCTTTAAAAGAGAAGTCTGCTGCTTGCCATCCGGAGTCAGAGGGGAGCTTCAACAGAACCGCGTGGGTTTGTGGACTGGAATCAAACAGCAGCAGGGCAGAAGTTTTTGCAATTTTCATTAATGATGTGCTGCCAAGTACGACTCACTAAATGGATGCAATGAGCGCCCACAGGCAGCATGCAAAGAAGAAATGAATACTTCTAGTAATATTAATAATTCTGAAGGGCGCAACTAGGGACGATTAATCAAAAAAAAAACCACACAGGTGCAGAGGCTGGGATAGAAAGCACCCGATTGGCTCGGCCATACATGACATGCCTTGCCAGTTAGTCTAGCAGTGCCACACTGCATTTGTGTTTTTCAATTTAGAAACGCCACAACTCAAGACGTGGTCTGGCAACACTACGTGAAGTAAATGACCATCATTAAATCATGTGACTACTTGTTCAATTTAGCTGTTTGCAGGGAATCTACCGTTGGAGAGAAATGAACATGCATGAACTTGTGACCAAGTAGATAGTGTAGGGGACACTCCACATTTTTCAACATTGATAATCGAAGTGAACCACAGACAAGCAGTGTTACATTCAATGGCCCATTCTTCTTGAAGGTTTTATGTACATTTTAAAGAAAACGGGCACAGCACAGTAGAAATGGTGCTAACGCATGCAACTGGACCAGGACATCTACTGCTGCCATTTAACTTGTAGCATCTCTCTTTGTGAGACTTGCATGCAAAGACCATTTCTGCAGTACAAGGACATCCACATTTAGTGAGAACAAACTTCACTCTGGCCTACTAGACAGCTTCAAGTCTTACCCTTCTGTGCTGTTTTTCCAGCTTTTCCTTTGCTTCGTCCAGTTCTTTCTGGATCTTCTGTACATGTTTGTTCATTTTGCGGATTGTCGAGTGTAGAATTTCCCACACATAGAATCTACAAGATAAGAAAAAGCCACAGTGAGACCTGAAACACTGAGGCATTACGCTACATGTAAGCCATGCACATGGTGGATGAGCACAGCATGACGGACTTGCTTCACTGTAAATAAGGACATATTGTACTCAGCTGCACATGTCCGTTATGGTCACAGGGCCTGGGGCCAAGTTCTGCAAAGTGGAGTGCAGAAGTGGCAGCCAGCACTGCTCCTCCTCTGTAATGCCCTCTAAAACGGTACACACTTGTACTCCATGGTCTCGGACTGCGCTAGTGTGATCATTTCCAAAATCACTTTTGTAATAAAGCTGTGCAGCAGCACCTGTAAGCAGACATCTCTTCCATAGGCTGCACTTGCCAGGTCTGATGGCGCACACCTTTATTCAGTCAGCTGAATGTAATCAATAAAGCAAACAGTGCTGGCCGCTCTTACCTTGTGAAATCATGTGCCATCTCAGGAGCGAAGATCCAGTTGGCTACTGCTGCACAATCAACAATCTGAGTTCTAATCATCTTGTCAACAATAACAGATATCATCTGCAGAATGAAAAGCACATGTGCAGGGGTTAAAGCGGGCAGCGCACCCGAGCCAGAAGCATAGTGTAGCAGCCATTACTACAAAGGTAACAAGAGGTGAAATTGTCAAGAACATCAACATTTTATAAATAAGGTAAATAATGAAGACGCTGCACATTAATCAATGCATGGGTTGCGCCAGTCCCAGCGCGCATCACGCACGAGGTAGGAACAATCCCTGGATGGGGCGCCAGCTCATGACTACCACTGCGGCACCGCACCCTCACACCTGTATAATTATTAACTGTATACATTATTTAAATTAATGATTTCTCTCTAAAGTGGAATATGTATACTTTAATGATTTCATCAAGTATACACCTTAGCATTCTAACAGCACACAGCGCCAAGAGGATTGCTCTTGGAAATGTAAATCAAAGCGAGTAAGCATCATCATCATCATCATCTGTAAATACGCTCTCGCCTACTGAATTGAATCAAATCCCTTTAATGTCATTGCCGAGTACAATGGGGTTCAATATGCAAATCCTCCATAAACTTATTTTCCTATAAAATAATACAATATAAAAATAATGAAAAATATACAATATGAGAGCATAAGTACAACAAACATGTACATTCAGTGCAGATAGTGCAAATGGTCCATAAAATGGCTCAGGCTGTACAGCAAGTGTCCAGTGAGGTGACTGTAATTAGCACTTGGACTGATTAGCACATTAAGAGCTCTTGCAGCTATAATACGACACACACTTACAATTTGTTAAAATACTCTGAGTGGTGCACTAGGAGTAACAACGCTAAAGCAGCTGTGGTATTTGGAATAGTTTGTTCATTCCATGCACAATCGTATTGTTACAGAATAATTACAATCAAGTGAATCTAATTTGTAAACGATATGCAGTCAATTTCGGTATACTTGATAAATCCTGCATCACTGATACGAATCTAAAATAAGGAAGACCACACAAAAAAAGTATCACTGCTTTGACGCTGGATGCCGGCAGTTTGCAAAACCAAGCAGAGAAGTGCATACGCAAGGGAAGAGGCTGCCATGTGCCTTATGCCAAGTTTAGTTTTTATACATCGAGATGTGAGCATGGAAGCAGGAATACGCAACATTTTTGTGCATACACACCATTTATGCACGAGGCTCCTGTTCCTTAGCAGGTCATAAAATTAGGTAAATACAACTTCAGATGAACAACAACAAATGACATATTACACCATGTCATTATTCATTTAATGAAAACGAAGCCAAAATGAAGAAGCAAAGTGTGAAAAATCACGTAGACCCTTACTGCTACCACAGGAATTAAGGGAGTAAGTAGCAGCCAGGTGCTGCTAATCAAATACACTTGATTAACTGATCATCTACAAGTGTGACCAATTCTATAAAAACAGACGTTTTGGCAGTTTGCTGGGCACGTGTGTGTTAACAAAATGCCAAGGAGGAAAGACATCAGCAATGATCTCAGAGAAGCAACTGTTACTGCCCATCAATCTGGGAAGGGCTAAAAGGCCATCTCCAAACAACTTGAAGTCCATCACTCTACAGTGAGAAAGATTGTTCACAAATGGAAAACATTCAACAGAGCTGCCAATCTTCCCAGGAAATTTACCCCAAGATCAGACCATGTAATATTCAGAGAAAATGGAAAACTCAAGAGCTACATTTCAGACTCAACAGGCCTCAGATGGCATGTTAACTGTCAAGTTCATGAGAGCACAATCAGAAAAACACTGAAAATGTATGGCTTGTTTGGAAGGGTTGCTAGGAGAAAGCGTCTTATCTCTAAAAAGAACATGGCAGCACAGTTTAGGTTTGCAAAGTGGCATCTGAACAAACCAAGAGAGATCTGGAACAAGGCAAAAGTGGAGATGTCCAGCCATAATGTGCAGTGCCACGTTTGGCAAAAAAACAGAGGATATCAGCACACACACCTCATACCAACTGGCAAGCACGGTGCTGGAGGGCTGATGAGTTGGGCATCTGTTAATGGATCTATAAACCAGTGGAAAGACCAACTATCTGTACTAAATGGTCCATTTCAGTTCTCATCAAGTGTGTCTTTTTTGCAGATGGTAATTCTCACCTGAGGGTGGTTTTTCCACACGTCATACAAAACACGTAGAATGTGCAGCTTCCCTTCATCAGTGTCAGTTAGTGCTTTCAGGATCTCATGAAATCTGGAGGCAGACAGACAAGAAAAAAAACAATCAAGACTCAGGAACTGACCCTTGCTGCTCATATGTAGGTGGTGTCATGGACATTTAAAAAGATGAGTGCCCTTTGGCCAGGATACCATCCACCATTTGTTTCTTATCTGGGTGCCACAAACACACACACCGTCCACTCGGAGAGCTTCAGGCCTTCAATAGGATTACTCATTTCTCTTCGGGGCTGTTCGCTCTCTCACATGCCTGGTTTAGACAAGGGGGCATTAGCAGTGCTAGGTGGGGTGGCTGTCATGGATTTCTTTGAAAGAGAAGTTCCAAAGTCGCTCTGCAAAGGGTTCAATGTACAGTATATCCATTTTAATTGAACAAAAATATTGGAGAGCAGCAAGTGAGCTCTCCGTTTTACACAGAAATAGATAAGGAGGACTGCTAACAAGTACTAAATCACCCCGTTACTCTGTGAAAAGTTACTAGGAAAGTTAGAAACTTAGGAGTACACGACTTCTCTCGTAATCCAAGCCATGGCATCTTTTTAGGTGAGGCTAAAACGAATCCTTTATTCTAGAACAGTAATTTGAGTAAACATGTAGAAAAAAATGCATAAAAAATGTTCTTCACTGAGGTGTCATTAAGACTTTCAAGTGCACTACAATTTGAATATCAGCAACTGAACCCAACGTATAAGTCCTCACCAATCTGTGTGTCACTAAAGGCACTGCAATGCATGAATGGCAGTTAAGATTTCTGATCCACCGACGGCTTCCTACAAATTATTTCATGACACAGAAGTGATTATTTGCTTTATAACGCAAGGTTGTTTGGTTTTGCCCCTCCATATGGGAGACATTTCAGTCAATCGGCCATCGCATCCGGAGCAGGTCCAGACATTGTCGGGAGTTTGGGGGCCATACACACCTACAGGGTCACATTAGCAACTGGCCTGATGAAATTCACACAATCAGCCTGTGATTTTCAGAGTGATGTTGAATCCTGCCCTTAGTGGGTTGGCGATTTTGGTTTCCATTGACTGTTTTCAATAAAGTACAGAATATTACTCCGTCAAGATTTTCCACTTGAATGTTTTGCGATTTAACTGTTCTCTTAATTTTTTTGAGCATAGATGTATGTAAATGTGTATGTTAACTATTACAGCAATAATGATGCCTGAAGTGTAAAATGCCCGACTGCAATTAGAGACAAGTCACAATACAGCTGACAAAAATATTCTGATTAAGGACCGAGGAAAGGCTTTATTTTGGCAGTTGTGGGCTGAATAACTTCAAATAAAACAGCATTTCCTTAACTCAGTGCTGGGGCCTTTGGTATGTTTAATACAAACTATCTGGACAGAAATAGAATTAAGAAGCTGGTTAAGTATGCACTTGATACCAAAGTAGGTGGGAAGTTCAGATAATGGAGAACCAACTAAACTGTTACAATGGCACTTGGACAGGTTTGTGGCTGGTTGAATTTAATGCAAATAAACAAAAGTATTAAACACAAGGAGTAGAAATGTTCGGTCTGAATATACAATGGGAGGTCTGAACCTTATGTAAAGTATGCAGGAGTCTTGGAGGATTCATCTGTCAGTCTATATATCTCTCTCTGGCAGGCGGCGTACAGAAGGCTACTAGGATGTTATGTTACGGATCACGATGTGTGGAGTACGAGTCTAGGGAGGTTACGCTTAAGGTATATACCACACTCACGAGGCCTCACCTGGGGTACCATGGGCAGCATCAGCTTTCATATTACAAACAAGACACAGCAGTGCTAGAAAAAGTCCAGAAAAGAGCAACCAGGCCGACTGCAGTGCTAAGAGCTATGAGACTAAATCGAAGGAGCCAAATCTTTTCAATTTAAGCAGAGATTAAGAGAGGACATGACTGAAGAATTTAAAATTATGAAAGGAGTTAGTACAGTGGATACTAGCTGTCGCTTTAAAGTAAAAACCGCAACAAGAACAAGGGACCACAACTGGAAATTTGCTAAACAAAGATTTCACATAAATGTAAGAAAGTTTTTCTTTACATAATGAACCACAGACATATCGGATAAATGACCATACTGTGGTGGACAGTAGGACATTAACGGCCCTCAAATCTCAGACGGATGTTATTCTGGACAATCTTAGTGAATAGAATGGACAAATTTGTTTGGCTGAATAGAACTACAGTGACAAAAATGGGCCAACGGTCTAAATCTGAAGAAATGTGTCTTGTACCTTTTGCTGCACCTGCAGTCTAAAATGGGAAATCTTTCAACTGTGAAATACTTGCATCTGCCACACGACTTGATATATCTGCACATCATTTTGGCTGAAAGGCCTCTGTCCTCACAGTAACATGGGTTCTATTCCATGACAAAGTTTTCTTTTCCTTTTAAATGCAAAACACCCCACAGTGGCACTGCAGCTTGGCATGGAGGCACACCTGGCTGCTGTAGAAGATGCACACAAACACTCCGGTTGTTTGGAAGCTGCCAAGCAGTCTGTTCCTTGACAACAAACCTCCATTCACAGCACAGTACACGTTAACAAGAGTCTGTCAGCACAGAGGGCTTCTTAGCTGAAATTACAAAACAGACTGCATTTAAGGTGCCTAAAAAATGATTTATTTTGGAGCTCACAAGTCTTTGGCCATTTGTGAACGATGCAGACTGGGTTTCGTTTTCAAGCTGTATGACCCTTATATGTGAGACACTGTCAGACTGCCCCTTTCCTTACTCTTTGATAGAACGGTGTGTTCAAAAGCACAGCCTCACATCTCCTCCATGTAAACTCCCCAAAACAATGCTAGTTAACATAGAACTTTTATCAAATTTAAGAATCAAAGTAATTAAACATGTTTGATTTTTAAACATTTGTACATTAAGTTTTCAAACCAAAAGGACCTGTGAATTGGTTCTTTGGGAGTTGAAAATGCACATAGAGCCCCCAAAGTCAATATGTATTCTAATATACTGCATTGAAATGAATAAACTATTTCTTGTATAAAACCCATTTGAAGTGTGACAAACGGGCAGCACAATGGTCTCTGCACACGTGTTAGAAGTAGTAACGTGTAGAAAAAGGATATCCTTGGGCTCTCTGAAGACCTGAGCAGAGAGCCTCAGCCGAAGAGTAGTTCAAGAGGGCCTATAGTGAACTCTCCTTCATTAAGTTATTCATTTTTAGTTATTATTTATCACATATTTTACAATTTTAATGGTTTTAATTGATATTTATAACATGTATTGTTCCTAATTCCCTTATATATTCTTCTTAGATGCACAGATATTTAAGTTTAGCAACTAAGCATTTCACTTCATAGTGTACTGTTATGAATAATGTGTATGCGACAAATAAATTCAATTTGATTTGACAAATTATAAAACAAAGCCACTAACTGCAAGAAAGCTGAAGTAGAAAATGCACAAAGAGCAGAGCTAAAGAAAATGACACCCCAAGATGCTTGTACTTACTTAGCGAGAGCACTGAACGAATGGCTGAAGGATTTGGCTGCCAAGTGCAGAAGAGTCTGCAGGAAGACTTCAATCTTCAATGGGTTGAAGCTGTCTACTTCATCTGTAATGGCAGAGGAAGCTCTAGTTAGGGAAGACTACGAATCACAGGGACATCATACAACATGCGGCCTACTGCTGAGCGCTCACCATCATCATCGCCCTGGTTAGGGTTTGGCACATCTTTCAGGACGTTCAAGATCTCTTCATTGTTGGCCCGGTTTTTGATGGCATTGTGGATGGCAATCGTCACAGGATATCCTGGCAAAGTACCTAAAGCCAAGAAAGAAACTTCATTAGCTTGTCACATGTCTTGGTGTCACTAGTACAAGAGCTACAATCACTTACTGCTGCTGCTTTCATCCATGTATTTATATACAAACAGAGGATTGATGGGCAACAGTGGGGCAAAGCTGGCCGGAACAATGTCCACTATTCGCTGGTGATAAGATAGCCTGGAAGAGAAGAAGAAATGGTCATCATAGCAGTTTCTTACAGCCACAGAGAAGCCCACGTGCTTTTTCATGGCTATAAACCAGAAATGCATCAGGCCTGAAGTGAACAAATGCACACACAGCTGGGGACTGGAAGTGAAAGCCATGGAAGAAAAACACATCATGGTGAGCCCAATCTAAGCCATTTATTTTTACACATGGATTCTCACTTTAGTTCAACAGTACTGCTCAAGATTTTACTAAGTAGTATCTTCATCCAAAAACAGCGAAACACTAAGAGAGGGAGGATGGAGTGAAGCATGCACAGCTTTTAAATATTTTAAGCCAAGAAAAAGTACAAGCAGCACCCTTTTCTTGTGTAACCCAGAGGAAAAAAATGCAGCAGGCTCCACGTACAACATACCTCATGCACTTCTCCAGTACTTCCTTGACAAACTTTGGTTTAGGCTTCTCAAGATCTTGAGTCAAACAATCAGACCTGAAGGGACAGAGAGAGCACATGAACTGAGACAGGCCTGGCTTCAAACCAACTGCCGCAAACAAGAGAAGACAAGCAATGTGCTCCTACCAGTCATCCCAACTCCATCGAAACTGGAAATTACTTAAGTGATGTGAAAACCAACTCATGAACCTACAATGAGAGAGAGAGAGAGAGAGAGTGAACTGCATAGATAAAGCGAGTATTCAGGATTTGTTAACATCCCGTGTGTAGGTGCTAGACACACGTCAATACCAGAACCAATCAGAATGACAGCCCATAGCCGACGCTCAGTGTATGCCATTCACATTAAATGAAGGAACACCAGCAAGCAAAATTCATTATGACAGGCCACCGCTCAAATACCCCACACCTCACCAAAACGTTGCATCTGTTAAAGTCTTTTCTCTTGGCCTTTCTTAAAATACAATAAAATCAAGGACATGTAAGAAGAGAATGGGATTGGAGAGGAAAACAAAAGGGAAAAAAAAAAAAGAAGAGAGTAGGCCCCCCTTTTATAAGCAAGGCTGTCACATACTGCAGTGTGCAAAATAAGCAGACACACACTCTCCACACACTAACCTGTCAATACACGTCGTGTTCATGCTATCCAGGCGCAAATACATCATTTCTGTTGCTTGGGCAAGCTGACAACTTGAATAGGAAAATCTTCACAAAATCCCACAGAATTTTATTTTGCCAGTTAAAACTGAAGAATAGCAAAGTTAACACTTTAATATAAGCAGTTTAGATTCCTCCCTCTTTTACTGAACCTACATTCCTCACATTAAGAGACTTTCTTACTTTCACCTCGATATCATATGCCATGTTCGCTCATTCCTCTCCTGTTCTGAGGCCGAGACACTTTCATTGACTACTGTGACTCCCCACTGGCAGGTACCCCTTCAAATCTGTCATCACAGCCATCCTGCTCCACCATCTATAGCTCTCGGAGTCTTCCAGGATTGACTATGAAATTCTATGAATAACCCATAAAGCTTTACATAGCTTCACAACGAACAACATCAGTGAGCTCCTCCATCACACTGCTCCAGTCTGCCCACTGAGGTCTGCCAATTATGGCAATCATGTTGTACCCCAAGCTAATCTGCGCTCTGTGCATTTGCATTTTAGGCTGGTTTATTCTCAATTATTCTATTTTGATGCTTTGTATATCCTGTACTTAGCATTTTCTGTAGATATTTGAATCCAGTGTTGAATACGCTCTGCTGTTCTTCCTGAAAGAATATATGAAGTAAACAAAATGTATTATTATTACAAGGCTTGTACACATCAGGTTATGCAGGACACCCTTTAGCTTAACTTGGACGAACAAAGCACAGAGTGCCGAAGACCAGGACCATCTGTGCAAATACATGACTTGTCTGAAAACTGAACTGTTAGGCTGCTAGCAGTCAGTTCGAACTCTAGGGACTGCTACAAAGTTATATTGCAGGGCTTCATGTAAAACGCCACCAAAAGCAATGTAGGGCCAAAGGATGTGCCGCTCTTGCCAACTGCCTTCAGTGCTGCATTCGTGACTTTTCAGTTGATGGTGTACAGTGACAGTAAAGGGTCAAATTGTAACAAACCACTACTCTCGTCATCTTGAAGCACTAATGCTTCTCCAGCTGTCTGAACAAGAGAATAAAGACAGGGTAAATTCAATATACCTCAAACAAGAATAAGAATAATAATATGTTGTGGTATGGAGATGGGGGAAGATGTGGTCTTTTGTTCAAGATAAAATCTTTTGATCTTCTCCAATTAAGTGAATTATTTTATTAGCATCAAAATTGTAAATTTGACTCAAGTCTTTCTTCAAGATCTCTTACAAGGTGGCACTATAGTTTCCCTGCTCCAGGTCACACAGACAGGTGGAGGCAGACAATGAGCCCATCTCCTTAACCACTTCACCACAATGCCAGCCTAATGGCAATCTTCTCAGACAGGTACTTTACTTTTATCAGTACATCCCTCAAAAGCATGTCTGCTCCCCTCCCTGTTGCACTGGCCAGGATGCATTTGTACACGCCTAAGTTGGAGAATGGTGTCCACCACATCAAACCCTTATAGGCTGCTTCTCCATTCTGGGATTTCTTCTGTGGATAAGCGAGTATGCATTCCACTTTCATGTAGGGCATCACTGAAGGTTTTGCAGTCAAACTAAGACTAAAGGCCAAAGACTACTCTCTCCTGCTTCCATACGGATCAAACAGAATTTCACGTGTGACATTGCACCTACCTTAAACTCAGTCAAAGAGACATGCTTTATATATCAGGCCACAACAGGTCATGAAACTAAAAGGATACAACTTGTGGCAAGGAACCAGGCTGGAGCTTACAGAGCTCAATCAGTAGGGTGGTATACATAACATCAATATGGGGTGGGAAAGGCAGCATTAAGAGCTCTGCGAAGATAACCTGCAAGATAAAAACACCTAAGGTTAATAGACGGGGTCCAAAATACACTTCGGTCAATACGCCGAGTCTTCTGTCCCAGGGGAGCCAGGACTATCAACTAAACTGCTGGGACATTGTGAAGCGAGCTACATCAAATAAACATGCGATTAGTAAACCACTCCTTGATGCTTCAACGTTCTGACTCAACAGACTCAAATACTGGATGCTGGCCAACAATCCAAAGGAAATCCCATTAAACTGGACTGCTTTTTGATCCTTAAGTCTTGCCAACATTCTTTAACTATACCTTGCTCAGATTCAGTGGTCTCATATTGCATAAGCAAACATTAAACTGCAACTCTCCTCTCAATGGACTGACTGGCCAACCTTTAGACAAAGTGTCTTCAAGAGCTTATTGCTCATTCATAAAAACTCCACTTTGCAAACACGCCACTAGCTCTGCATCATTTAAGAGTGTGCAATCCATTTCACCTTAACAACTAAAAAGTGCCAGCGAGATACAAAAGAGCACAGACTAATGTAGAGAGCCGAGATGCGCCCACATCTCTTACCTCCACGATATGGTAGTTCAGAGGAATCTTGTTCTTCCCTGGGTAGCTCAGCAGTTGGGCAGCACTGTAATAAAATGACGTGACAATTGTAAGTTCACGACACACAAAGCATCCACAGCAAAACTCCTCGGCTTACAGAGACTTCTCTTACCAAGTCTTTCTTTCCTTCCAATGAGACTTAATAATGCAATGCAGGTTCTCCTCAATGACAAATCTTTCAACAGAGTGGCTTCCAGGCATTACAGGACCCTGATGATAAAAATAAGCAGGATTAGACTTTTCACAAATAACATGGAAAGCAAGTCCAGAGGAAGACTGTTCTACCTTGAGAGGGATAACAAAAGGACACTATGAGTAATGGAGAGGTCTCTCATTTCCCTACTAAACATGGGTGTCTGCACTCAGTAAGACAGTTATGATGCATCCCAGATATTCCAGATTTGCTGTAAAGGATGCGCTGGGATTTGAGCACAAACCTCCATTTCAGCTACCGCCACAAAAATAACATTCAACATCCATTTACAAGTGTGCATCACTGTAGTGGCGTCCTAGTGGCTGCTCAGCCTTTCAGATTCAATTGACAATATCTGTGACCCTGAAATTTTGTTCCTGCTCAGGAGTACGAGACGTCCTCGCTCGCCTTATGACTGAAGAAAAGAGACTAGCAAGTTAAAAACTGTATGAATGTTAAGTGCTCAAAAGTACATTAAGTCTTCATGTTTCCGACTATATAATGTTACAAAGATACATATGAACTCCAATATTTAAACAGGGTAGCCCAAACAGACACCCATAAAATACACAAAAACATGTAGGCAAGTCGCCAGCCCCCCCAGACACCCATCATGTATCAATAAACTCAGCCGAAACAAGGGGGTGTTGGGGGGGAGAACAAATACTAAAAACCATCAAGCTATCAGAATTTAGTAACACGAAATCAACACCACAGTATCACAAGCCCTAAATAACTGATCAAGCATCCCGACAGATCACTGTAATCTGTCGACTGTCCACATTTTGGGGATGGGGTTGGAGAGGAGTCATCACAACACCTGGAGAAGACCCCACTTGCTTAGTAGTCGTTTGCATTGTGCTGCTGGCTGACGACTCTTTGGTTGTCAGCTTTTGCACAGGCAGGAGCCCAACTGTACAACTTGCACTAAAAGTTAAGCCAACATAAATAAATAAATAAAAGGCACTACAGCAATGTTTGCTGTCATATCTGGCAGTCAAGGGTGTGCACCACAACTCTCCACGACTCGCTAAGATTAGGTAAATGAAGTCAATAACTACAAATATTAAGGAAATGTTGTGTAGCTTGAGAGTTTAGGAAGGAAGACAAGGCTGATTTCTACTCAATGGCATTCTTAGAGGGACTGTTGATGTGTTTCAGTTGCCAAGCCTAATACTGGCGTTAATTTTGTTATCAGGGGCCAATGAGTTTGGAGTACGATGCAGACCCCGAGCCACTTGTGGTCCCTGGACACTTATGTTTTTTATTCCCAACGCACAAAAGCAAAAAACAGGAACTGTAACCTTTATGAAAAACGTGATGTGCAAAGGAAAGTGATGTGGCATGAGGCACACACTCAGGAGGAAGATCACTGCTTCAATGCAGTACATGGCACTACACACGAGAGGAGGCACTGAGGAATGGCACAGTGCAGTGGGGCACATCTTCGCACTCTAAAGTCCAAACTACTGTACTAACGGATTTCTAAGATGGTGCCAGTGCTTGCGGTGAACCAATCAGCACAATTCACCACAGGATCACCATTTATAGTTCCTGTTTGACTGGAATGTAAATATCCTGGAGGAGGAGCTTAAAAAGACAAATGGCCCGGGTTCCTGCAGTAGGAATGCTACAAAAGTTATCAGAGTTTCTAAAATCCTGGATCAGCAAACAAGTTCCTGCGGTGAGAAAGCCCCTTATACGGGATGCTAGTAAAGAACTGCTTTTTTGTCTGCTAACCACAGGCCTCCCTGGATCCTTATGAAGATGAAATAAAGACAAAAAATACAAGCAAATAAATACATACATACTTCATAGCTCCAAGCACTACAGATCCCATATTTAATCACAACTTCTTATTTCATCACTTAACAAATCAAGCTCATCAAAAACTGTGATGACTAAGGATTCAAACGTGTCTGGCTTTGAAGAATCTCTGAGCTTCTCTGCCTCTCTTGCAGCACAAGTCTGACATCAAACACTAAGCTTATGAATCCAACAACTCAGCAGACAGCATAAGGATCTTCATAAGGACGACCGTTTGAGCTGGTATACATGACCGCTTTCTGTTCACAGTGACTGCTGAGCCGTAATAACTTATATATAACAATATGTTCAACGAATGTCCAAGGCAGCAGTAAGGCTACAGCAGATGGTCTTAAGGATCTGCAAGCTCCAGCATGGGTGTGGATATTCTTCTCGCTATGTACTCCAGGTACCTCCCATGTCAGCAGGCTGGCAAAACATCATCTGCCAGGTGCAAGGTCCTGTGGGTATGTGCGTCAGTATTCCTTGGCAATGAACTGGCACCCCATACACAGCTGTTTCCTGCCTTCTGCTGCAGGAGGCTTCCCATGAAAATGTTATGAAGAAGCAGTGGATGGATTCATTTGTTTAGGAATCAAATACAAAGGAGCAATGATATTTATTCTTTGTATTGGTGGTGACAATTGGTTACCAAGAGATTCAACAGAGTAAATGGAACAGAACACACTCTGCATCTACAACTTAAAATATTGCAGCTTTTTATTGGATGTGGTGGTGTCTTTGAATTGTAAAAACACACAAGACTATGTTGTGACCATAAAACCAGGCCTGGTCATGGCAGGTGTGCAGTGATGTGGATGAAAATGTCTGTTTTGCCCAATCACATTTAAGGAGCAATGACCGGTTGCCACTACACAACTCCACACAGGACTACCAGTCAGAATGCAGGAAGTGGACTGGCATGTAATGGAGAACTGGTACTGCATTCCTTACAGTGTGGTCAGAGGACTGGATTTACCTGAACAATGCATGCTTCTAAACTTCTTTGGGCAAGTGGCAGTATCCACATAGGAGTCCCCTCCTTTTGGAGACCTGTGCTAGACTCTTGTAGGCCGAGATACAGGTCAGACTACGCTACAGTGCTATGTAAAACAAAGCCACCAAAATGAATGTTTGTCCCATGAATGACAGATCAGCTGACCACAGACGCCCAAAGACAAGACTTGGGCTTGCAATAAGGGAATTTTTCTTGAAACTCCTCACAAAACCCACAGCAGAACAGAACACTGAATAGAAGCTGGTGTGCCAAAGGAAACACGTCAAAGTCACTGTGCCCTTGAGACCTGAAACTCTGAAGAGGAGAAATCCATTCAGCCCCACACAACATCACTGCCTCGGCTGAACCTGTCACTCGAGTAAAGCTAACACACACAGAAGTCTACACAACACCAAACTGCACCAGGAAACGTCATTTCTGCTTAAAGCGATTGCTGTAAAGGCAGTTGTGTTCACTCCCAAATTTGAAAAGCCATAACTTGCACTTAAGACAGCAACACTGAGATACAGAAAGATGTGTAAAGAAAGGAAGAAAAACCACAAGGCACCATTAGCGTAAGTAAGAGATTCTTACATTAAAAGTTACGATTGCTATATTGCTTTTTATATTGCTTTGTTTTTTTAATAAAGCCTTTATAATCCTTACAACTGTAAATCAAACACTCTGTCTCGCCAAGGATGAGCGATTTCATTTTAAATATAAACAATAATCTACAGGTCTGGAATCCGGCAAACCCCCCCAAAAAATGCAAGAACACATTCATTATGGGCACCTTGACCAACTGGCTGCCATGAACACCAACCACGGCACATTACATTGTCAGTTAGTCTCGTAATTCCACACACAGTGTTACCACCTAAAAAGACCCCAGCGTGTCAGACTTGCCTCAGGAGCATCTGTGTAGTCAAACATCCTGAAGATGACGCGAGGCATGGGATAGACCGCCGTCTCAGAGTGGGGTGGCGGGGTGAACGGAGGCAAGTTATGCTGCAGGGCTTCACATAAAACGCTGTCGAAAGCGATGTAGGGCCTGAGGATGTGCCGCTCTTGCCAACGATCTTTTTTTAGCTTCTGTATCTGTGCCCACAGACAGTCAAGGTACTGAAAAGAGAAACAATGCCAGAGTTAGAGCAACGAAGAAAGAGCTCAAGCGTGTAAGGAAGAGTGAGCCCCTCTGTCTGCATGTGGTGTTGTGTGGAAAATCAAAAAAGAATTTCACAGTCAAATTCACAAAATGTTCATTTGGCTTTCCATAACACGGCATGCAGACAATGGGATGACAAAAACAATGAGATCTTTGAACAGGAAACTATTTGTAGATGATATCTAAAAAAACATTTAAAGCATCTCTGGTGGTATTGTGGATATCCTAAGATACATTTTCAGGTATCTGAAATGGAGCAGATTTTGAGAGACTAAATAATACTAACGATATATTTTAGATATCCGAGGCAAAGTGAAATGTGTACGTGTTGATTAGCTTGTGCACTGCACTTTGTAAATACGACAATAAGGACCCCATGAGACACCTTGATTTCATTTCAGGGCATCTTCAGGTGGCTACCAGACCATCTGGAGATCTCAAACACATTTTAGAATACCTGAGAAAACGGCAAAGTATCTGAAAACGACTTTCTTAACATGAGAGATGAAGTGCTGCTGAAAACAAGGGAAATCTTGCAGGAATTTTAAGATAACATTTGAGATGCCTTGAAATAGATATTAGATTTAAAAACATATCTTCAAATTTTTTGTTTTAAAGAGAGAACGATTGTTAATTTGGCTATACTTTAAACACAATGACTGAGCTTTAGGCAGCAGCTGACTGACTTCCAGCTATGAATTGTGCTTCTAGGAATACAAGACGTGGCACCTGGGGTTCCTCATCACGACTCCTATGCTCTTGATTTTCATCGTTGCCATCCCGGCTCAACGCTCCATTGTTCTGACCTAAAGTAAGGGCAGTTCTGAAGCCTTGTAGCAACACTGATGTATTTAATGCAGCAGGTTCAAAGAAGTGAACAGGACCAGCTTTGTAATTCTGGGACGCTGCCGAACATCGAAAGAGCCAAGGAAACGCTGCTACTTGTGTGCGCATTGCTTTAGGGTTTCAAATTAAAAGACAAGTTTGGTATTTTTCAAGCCAAAGCTATTTCTTCATAATTTAGTTATATATTAATTTGCCACATGAAATTGTGTTCTAAAGTAAAGCATTTTTTTTTACAAGTAAAAAAAAAAAAAATAGTAATACTAAGCCTGTTCTTCTGTTTTAAAACAGAACTCAAAGTACAGGAATCCAAAGATGGACACAAAAGCCTTAAAATGAATGTATACCGTGACCCTGAAGAAATAACCGACTTTTGAGAAGTCCCAAACGTATCCTATAAGCTTTGAAAGACTCACACTGCAATAAACCTGCCAATACAAGGGGCAAGTGAGCTTTGACTCGGTGGATGTACCCATGAACTATTGTAGTGAAATGTAACTTGCCTGTGAGGACATTCCATGCAGTCCTCACAAGAACTACTCGTATTACCGTGTAGCCTTTTTCATAAAACCTTCAGCTATGCAACCAAAAGAAGAAGATGATCAATAGAGAAATCCCAATACCTCCTCCTGTGGATGTGGCTTCTCAGCCGTCCAGACCTGCAGCATTGTCACATGCGTCTTTTGCCGCCTCCTGAAACAAATTCACATTTAATGTAGTTAATACTTATTTTAATCAAATGTATCTTCAGGGTTCCTTATTGTCCATTGCAAACCAAAGTGAAGTTGCAGCAGATGCAATACAAGTCTGGAAGGGTGTAGGAAGTCAGGACTGTGAATCTGTTCACGGATACCATAAAAGCGGACAGATTTTTAAAACTCTCCATACTTTAATTCTGCCTAATCTTTCATGGATTTTCAGGTTCTCTTAAACATGGACTTACAGTATCTCCTTTAGGAATGGCGCATTTTGAATGTAATCTCAGATTAGATATAAAAGGACATCAGACTTCAATAATAGCTCTCCTTAGAAAGACTGAACAAAACACAATCTGAGGAATATGTTTTGGAATATAATAAAGAATTCCATTAATTTTTTGGCCAAAATCAGTCACCTGCAACTCCACAGCTTCCATCTGCCAAGCAGGAAGAACTATGACACAGGCTGCATATTTGGTGAAAAAACAAGTCTAAAAATGCACGACTGACTAGGAATAAAATTCAAGCACAAGTAGAAACACACATTTCTAACCGTTTTTAGGAGACACGACAAACCTCAACGGTGAGTAATGACGTCATTCGGTGGCCATGATGTTCCCTTCCTAACAAAGGCTGCTCGGTCTCTTTTTAAAGCAGAGAAATTTTGTTCTCCACTTAGGTACACAGATGGTGCTTAAGCTTACTTTCAAAGTTTTGTTTTCACATCCAATTTAACTTTTGCTTGGGGGAAATAAGTGAGCAAATAAGCCATTTGTGATGAGACGTGTGCTTGAGCAGGAGTGATGGTGGGAGTGGATACTTTGCTGCTCTGATGCGTGTGCCCCTTGACCCTCATTTGTCTCTCAGTAATCAAGTTACGACAGTGGCGAGTGCAACTACATTTCGATATTACTAATGAACTCTTGAGGGAATTCCAATTATGGTTTTACAAATTGCTCTTTGTGGCAATACGACTCCTGTGTCTCTAAATCTTACTCTTAATTTCACAGTCTAATTCCACCAGGCCTAAGAAGCTCAGAAGCACTCAATGCCAAGTCAAACTTAGCCGTGATGAAGAGGTCATAATTGTTGAATCTGCATTTAATTTATTTATGCATGTAAAGTACATTTAATCACTCACCCAGGCAGAGCCAGGTAGAACAGAGAGTTTGAAAGGTAAGTCAAACGTTTATGTCACTCCACTTGGCTTTGTGTTCTTGTAGCCGACACTTTGCGTCACTTGTTGGCGCACCATCTTGTGTAGCGAGTTGCATAATCGGGTTTCAGCTGCCACCAATCTTTAGACAGGGATGCCATTAATGATACGGTGGCCCCCCAAGTACTTATCCAAATAAAAAATTTTAAATAACAGCAGATACATTTTCCTTTTCACAAAATGCCACCATGAAGGAACCGATGACTATCATTTCACATACAGTGTATGTTTACACATCTCCCCCATACGTCATATACATTCAGCCTGCACCATCTTCTCTCCTGCCGTATCTCCAGATAAACCTCAAATGTAAACAGCTTTGGAAATGTTTCACATTAAAACAAACGAGTCAACAGCGGACAATGCAATTCATGCAATGGAAGAATTTTGTGGGGAGGTGCAGGTTTAATATAATTTAACATTAGCAATTTACACGTCAGGAGTCTCTTCACTTCTAATGAAGATAATTCGTACTCTTTACTGCTTAATGTGTATCATTATTAGCAATATTCAACAACGAGGAGGAATTGCTTTTAAGAAAAGCAGAGTGCAACCTTCAGTACATTCAGTTACTTCATCTGTAAAGCACAGATAGGCTCTCCATGTCCGACTTTATAAATGAGCGCCCACTGAGCTCTCAAAGCGTCTGACACAACTGACCCGAACAAATCATACAGCATATGACCAGTGTGGTCGGTGAAAGGCATTTTAGTGCAGACGTACAGGCAAGAGAACAAGCAGGCTGACCTGCGAGTGACGGCAAATGTTCTGTTTAATAAAAACAGACCTGCCTCGCCGAGCTAGACGTTCATTTCAAACACCAAGACTGATCATTTAGCTGCCTTTTAACTCAAATTCCAATTTGCTCAGAGTTTCTCTCTATAGTTGGGTAAATATTACAAACATTAAGAAAGAAATAAAACAGTTATTTTTAAAGAAAAACTACAAGTTTCAGTGGCTTTGGTATATTAACTAAAATGCTACTGTTCTCAATATTGTTGTTCACAGTGTAGCACCATACCTGGCAACAGCATACTGCGTTTTCATTAAGTACTTGGCATTGGTGCACCCTACTTAGTACATATTTAACACAACATATTTTATGCACTTCAGGGTTTGAATCCGATTTCTATCATGAGATTACACTCACATGTGTTAACTATGCCGATGGCATCCTAAACACATAGATAAATGAGTACATTTCCAATGAGCGGACAGTACACAAACAAAACTAACAGTCCTATACAATCCCTCAGAACCTGGCACTGGAACAATCTAGAACAGAAAGCACAATAAAAAGAACATTTTAATGGCAGACTATGAGAATCACATTATTCTTGTACTTCTAGGCGCCCCTACTAAAGTCTGTATCACTGCTTGCATTACGAGTATTACTGTTATTATACATTTAGCCGACACCTTTATCCAAGGAAACTTCCAAGATCAGGTACATTACACTTATTGACAGCGTGTCTGCTAAACAGTTGGGCCCCAGGCATTAGCTGTAATGATTATAAGTAGTTACCTCACAATACCAAGGACTGTCTTTTGTATTAATCATCCTGCAGAGAGCTTTATGATTTATTACTTTATTACTTATGATTTGTTCTTTATTTAGGTAGAAAAAGAATTAAGCTTGTGCACAGAATAAGGGACCAACTTGCATTCTTTTATGAGAAAATGCTGACCTCTTGATACTAACAGAACACCCTGTGATATTATAACTCAGTTATGACACTTTCTGAACTCTTGCTTAAATCTATTTGAGCATATTTTTTATAACCGAGTGCCCCGATAACCTCTTTATCTGAAAGAAGCAATGAACACATCCCAATACAGGGAGTCGCAAGCTATTATGATTTATGTATAACCTCAAAATGAACTGCCATATATATATTTTTTTATTAATACACAAACTAGGTATATAGAGGGAGGCCCCACGTTAGGCCACAGGCTGTCTGATCTGACCGGTCAGTGGCACTGAGCTGGGAGGGGCTGCAGTCCCTTTGACACACCAAGAATAAAGAAATTGCTTTTTACTTTAAATTGGGGTTTGTCTCCCGTTTCCGACTTCAGCGTCCACAAGTCACGTGACTCATTCAGGGTCACAGCAAGGCAGTGGGGTTAATCAAACCAGTAACCCTGTGGTCTGAAATTCAATGCTTTACCACTACTCCAGCACTGCCCACCCTCATGGTGAAGGATTGCAGGCACAAAATAAAAATCAAGTTGAACTTGGTAGGACTCGTAAATCCCGAGACACTGCAGAGACCTCTCCAAGTGACAGAGTGAAGTGGGGTGCAGTTCTTTTCTTTTCTTTTTTTTTTTAACCCAGTTACAGCACACTTTAAAACGTTTAAGCAGCCTTATCTACTTCAGCTATGCAGTGTGGAACGTTTGTCTTCTTGTGATGCCAGAAGTGCCATTGTACTCCCCAAGTTTACAAAGTGAATGGAAAGGTCTCTTACTTTAGGTAGCTTTCAATTTGGTTCAGAATTCGATCAATTTCCACATCCTTCTTCTCATACAGTTCTTTTCCCACCCACGGCAATGACGAAAGCACCGCATACACATACCAGTCCCGACGCACCTGGAATAAAACAGGAAAAAAAAAAAAACAGTCAAAACACGCGCAGTCAGTCGCCTGCAAACAGCTTCAACTTAAAGCTGAAAAAATGTTTATAAGCAGCACTCCATACAGCAGACAAATTATAATTTACCACCAATTACATTGCAAGTCTCTAACCGAGCCCACGAGTTTTCAGCTGGTTTATCCTGATGTCAAGAGAACAATGAAAAGGGGATACTTTGTACAAGACAATGTAAGCATGCATATAGAAAGAACCACCACTTTCTACATTAAAAACACTTAATACGGGCAAGGAATACACGATTCAAATTTAAAATCAACACCGATATTAATCACTTCTTAGGTTTCAAAGAGCAGGAACCTTGTGGAGACAACTTGCTTATACTTAGAAACGTGTGTCAGCCATTTCTTATGCAAAAGTTGTGATTTATAAAACAAACGTGGCATAAAAATTAGCTTAATATTACATCAAGTTTCAGTGATGTGCAAGTCCCACTCAGCCTTTTTTTTGGTATTTGCATTTTAGCAACTGGAGGTGAAAGGACAAGGACATGACATGTCAGTCACATTCTGATGTTCAACTAATTTTACCCCAGTAAACAGACCTGTTCTCCCAATACAGCGGTCTTGAATATTGGTAATAACGCCACATGCACGTGCTTCACGTCAACTGCTTTTAGTGTGTGGCCTGTCTATTGTGGCTATAAAAAGGGTGTGCCGTGTATTGTATGCTGGTAATGGCAGCATTCGCTCATTTACAGAATATCACAAATGGCAGATTGACGACTGGCTTAAAAGCCAATTTACACCATTGCAGTACGACAGACCACTAGTCTCCCTCAAACTGCCCAGCACTCGGACTCTAAACACATCAGCAAGATGTTAGTGTTAGTGTTAACAAGCACTAAAACTGGCAGTGCCTCTTCTGTCACAAGTGGTTTAGTAGTGACCACTGTTTCTTGTAAAGTATGTGGCAATGAAAGGTAGCAGCACAATAAACTTATCCCAGCATTTCCGTCAGAGGCATGTAGCCGAAGGGAGGAAGTGTGGAGCCCTGAAACACCAGCCGCATCATTTTCTAGACCCTGACATCAATCTTCTTCAGTGGTGGGAATGCCAGAAAGCAAGCAATCCAAAACTCAGAAATCTGGCCAGGAAATCTCTGTCCCTGCTCCAGGTGGCCCATCAGAGAGGGTCTTCAGTGTGGGGACAGTATTGCAAAATGCCACAGGCAGTAGACAGGCTTATATTTCATATGTTGAATTGTAAGTGATGTGCATGCGCTGTTAGCCACTCCCCATCGCCTCCAAAGAGCATAGTTTTAACTTAATTTGTCATTTATAAAAGAACGTGGCATGGCACACATTTGGTTTTAGAAATTCACTTTTTTGTGTGTACACTGTTTTTGCCTTTTTAGTATGGATTCTAAGTTAGGTTTTATGCATGAGGCCTTGGGTATTAAGGTGGTGTATACAGAGAAGCCTACAACAGGTTTTTGATAAACCACGAGGTTACTTAAGGTACGACGCAACACCAATCAGCCAGATGAATGCATTCGTTTTCTGGAGTCTCCATGAAGCTCCCTTTTTTCTATCATTTACTCCCGACATGAACACTGCCTGAATTATACAATATAGTAACAGATATACAGCAGGGCACAAGGGCAAAAAGCTGTAGTAAGCTGAGCCCCATGCAAACCCCAACCACATTTATAAAATTTACTGCGTGACATTCTGCTTTCCTTAACAGCTTCTCTTCAAAGTTACTGAGAACATTAACATTTTTAAGACCAACTGATTTTTTTCCCCCACACAAGAGAGAAAGTCATTAAAAAAAAAAAAAGATAATTCAAGCTAGCAAATAAAAAAAGAAACACAAATTAACTTTGAAAAGCCAATACCTGAGGTGCGTCCTCCTCCTGGATGACGCTCACAAAATTTTCAAACATTGCAACCATCGAAGGAGCAGCAATCACATGACAGTTCACCAAGTCAGATAGAAATCGAACCTGTAAAGATGGACATTTTCAGATACGTTAAGGGCCTTCTATGGCTCATCTTCATATGCACTCAAAAAGAAAAGGGATGATGTACACATTTAACAAACCAGTTTTTCATTGACTGTCACAGCTTAAAAGATTAGTTGAACAAACTTGACTCGACTGCTTTAGGGAAAAATTATCTAATGCAACAAAAAAAACCAAACACTGAAAGCACGAGGCAGACACCTAGAGGATCTTTCATTAAAGATACGCTACATCATGTTGCAGAACTGTATACTTCATAACTCTCAATTACAAAATATGCCAGCACTTACGTATAGGGTGCTGCTAATATGGAAGACCAGCCTGTTCATTGGAATTTAACCAATTAATACAAAAATAAAAAGGGTAGTGTTATATCTTAAGACAGAGCAGACACCTCATGAATAAATAAGAGTGGCTCTGACCTTTGCAATAAACAGCAGGCTTGGCATCCTGGTATTCTGGGACCAGTGACACGGGCACATTTTGGAAAAACATAAGCTGCTTCATAAAGAAAAGGTTGTGCAAAATGTCAAAAACAAACATACCACATAGACAGCTTCATAAAACAAATTTGATTTTATGGTCTCCTTTAACTGCCGGACCATTGCTTCAACAAATTCTCCTCCGAAATTATAATTCCTGGCATTCAGGAGGCCAACCAGTGTTGTATAGACAGTGAGTTTCTCTGGAAGCAAGCGGGCCCTGAACCAAAGAAAAAAGTCACATATTAGAATGATCTTCTATGCCACAGAGTGGACCCAAAAAAGGCGCACAAGCAAAGAGAGCTTACACAGCACACAAGATCCGAAGAATTTTGTTTTTGTAGTTTGGTAGATCAGCCTCCAGAACACCAGCCAAGCCTTCTAAATTACTTTCCAGTGATGAGGTACTCTGTGCGAGAGAGGAAAAAAAAATTAGCAACAAAACCAAAAATGTTTCTAAAATACACACAGGATGTTTGGACATTAATTGTTAACAAAGAAAAGCACAATTTCAATTAGTCATTAGGAGAAGAACAGTATGCTAAACAACTTACTCAATACTCAGTACTTTTCTTACTCAATGTGGTGTTTAGCACTTTTCCCATTAATAACAACTGATGACTCTCTAGTGCTAGTTTATTTCAGTGAAAGAAAAATGATTTTATATCTGCATGCTTTGGTAGTCCCATCTACAATTAATAAGTGAGTCACAAGCTAAACTGACGGTCAGTCTGTTTCATGCCATTTATTTGTCAATACGAGAATGGAGGTGCATTGGTTACCACTGTTCCCTAACAATACAGAATAATTGGGTCTCAATCTCATCATAGGCACTGTCAGTGTGGAGCGTGCACATTCACACTGTGACTAAAGTCCTTCCCAGAAATCAGACTGTGTTATGTTACCTTTAAATCGATAATCTAGAGCTAGTACGAGTATGAAAGTGAATGTGTGGCCAATGCCTTGTCCAAGGTTGAATCCTGACTTACTGTGACCCTGAACGTGATGAGCTGGTAAGAATACAGACAGATGGAAATGTATACTGTAGTATATACACGCACAAGAGAAAGACAAGCAAAAAGTATATATTATACTGTGTGTGTGTATGTATATATATATTTGCAGCTGGAGATCCACAAAGGGAGAAAAAATGAATCACGTATCATAAAGTAGTTTTTATTCCTAAGCTTTCAATCCCTGCCAAGGGTCTTCATCAGAGGATAATGCTTAGACTTACAAGAATCAAAGGTAATATATAGCAAAAATTAATTGTGGTGGGGGAGGTGGCTAAGTCAGTGTGATCAGGAGGGGGAGTTGTTGGGTGGAAAGTCTGGTTTATTATGAACACGTTCTTCTTAAGTTTGCATGTTCTAGATTTATGTCCAAGTGTCTGTTGATGCCGTTATCATTTGGTAGCCAAGATTCAGCCAGTTCTCTGGCACTTTTAGTATTGGCTTTAAATTGTACTTGTACATCGTCCCAGTTAAATGTATGTCCTGGTGATTCAGTGTGCGTATAGATCAATGATAGAGAGACCTTTCTTCTGACGGCATTGCGATGTTCCTGTATACATGTTGCGATTCTTTTTGAGATTACAGATATATTATATCCATAGATAAAATCTAACACCGAGTCTCACAGGTGTGAACGAGCAGAAACCCATTTGCTGTTGCCTGGGCTGCTATTCCATTGGACTGTCATTAACTATTATTCTACAGACACAATCAAATGAGAATTTCTTGGTCTGCTCTGATAAACACAAAATAAGGTTGATTCAATGGAGCCTTTCCTCCAGGTAGATATTATCTAATTGTAATATTAAAGTTTAATATTTCATGGACAAAAAGGTAGTAGAATACTACTACTACCACAGTCTGAAATTGGTGCAATTTAAAGCAAAGCTCCCATGACATATTAATTGTCGGACTGTTGCAGTTTCTATGCTTCAGAGTCAAAAGTTACAATTTAACAGGCAACAACTGACTGATTTCATTTTATGATTAATAAACATCTGTATGGACTTAATAGCTGATGCCAGTAGCACACATTTTTCATTGCCTGCTCTACTATCCCTTAGAACTGTACTGCAGTTTAGAAGCTGACAGACCATAACACAACTCCGATTGTAACTATATGTGTATTCCTCTCCTTAACAAGAGCCCCCCCCAAAAAAAACACATAAACAAAGATTACAGGAACAGACAGGCATGGCATTAAACCAATTTGAGTTCCCATACCAATTAAATGGATCCAATATATGTGACTGAGTGCAGCTGGCTCTACACTCCTAGTAATGACCACCAACTTACAAGACTGTGCTAAAGGAGATGAGCTTCGTCTAGCCAGAGTGGTCCTGTAAATCTCAAGTCAATATTAAAGGTCTGTAACACACTAAGGGCTACCAAAAAGTTCAACAAAAATTCAAAGCATCTCAGTGCAGTTAGCAAGGGATAAAGAACAGTGTACCCTAACCGTTTACTACAGACAAATATTTTGCATTGCATTATAATACTGTGCAAAAAAGTACATTTAATTTCACTTTATCGAAATAAACAGCTGTCTGGAATTCATAATTCCTATCAGAAGAATACCTTTTCTCCAACTCTGCAGATAAGGGACTCCAATCGATCTTCAATTTCAATGGATTCTGATGCCCTTCGTTTTTTGTGAGGTTGACCTCCTGAAATCAAAAGAGAAAGAGGAGAAAAAAAAAAGAGAGGAGTTCAGTAAATGGTTCAGATGTTAAACATCACAATCTTTTGCTAGAATCTGAAATACTAATTTATAAACTATCCTTAATGGGATATCTCATCCTAAAATTACTTTGTGCATCTGTTACTAACCCCATGTTGTTGCAGTGATGGCTAAGAAAACTTTCAATCTAATATTTTCATGGATATTGGAGATTCCTGGCACAACCCTGAAGATAAATGATATTCAGTGTGTCACCGTGGTCTGAGTGTTTAGAAGGTTTGGAGCGCATATACAAACCGGATTCCAAAAAAGTTGGGAGAATATACAAATCGTGAATAAAAACTGAATGCAATAATGTGGAGGTTCCAACTTCTAATATTTTATTCAGAATAGAACATAAATCACGGAACAAAAGTTTAAACTGAGAAAATGTATCATTTTAAGGGAAAAATATGTTGATTCAGAATAAATTTCAGAATTTCAGAACAAATCCCAAAAAAGTTGGGACAAGGCCATTTTCCCCACTGTGTGGCATCTCCCCTTCTTCTTACAACACTCAACAGACGTCTGGGGACCGAGGAGACCAGTTTCTCAAGTTTAGAAGTAGGAATGCTCTCCCATTCTTGTCTAATACAGGCCTCTAACTGTTCAATCGTCTTGGGCCTTCTTTGTCGCACCTTCCTCTTTATGATGCGCCAAATGTTCTCTATAGGTGAAAGATCTGGACTGCAGACTGGCCATTTCAGTACCCGGATCCTTCTCCTATGCAGCCATGATGTTGTGATTGATGGAGAATGTGGTCTGGCATTATCTTGTTGAAAAATGCAGGGTCTTCCCTGAAAGAGATGACGTCTGGATGGGAGCATATGTTGTTCTAGAACCTGAATATATTTTTCTGCATTGATGGTGCCTTTCCAGACATGCAAGCTGCCCATGCCACACGCACTCATGCAACCCCATACCATCAGAGATGCAGGCTTCTGAACTGAGCGTTGATAACCACTTGGGTTGTCCTTGTCCTCTTTGGTCCGGATGACATGGCGCCCAGATTTCCAAAAGAACTTGAATCTTGACTCGCCTGACCACAGAACAGTCTTCCATTTTGCCACACTCCATTTTAAATGATCCCTGGCCCAGTGACAACGCCTGAGCTTGTGGATCTTGCTTAGAAATGGCTTCTTCTTTGCACTGTAGAGTTTCAGCTGGCAACGGCGGATGGCACGGTGGATTGTGTTCACTGACAATGGTTTCTGGAAGTATTCCTGAGCCCATTCTGTGATTTCCTTTACAGTAGCATTCCTGTTTGTGGTGCAGTGTCGTTTAAGGGCCCGGAGATCACGGGCATCCAGTATGGTTTTACTGGCCTTGACCCTTAGGCACAGAGATTGTTCCAGATTCTCTGAATCTTCGGATGATGTTATGCACAGTTGATGATGATAGATGTAAAGTCTTTGCAATTTTTCGCTGGGTAACACCTTTCTGATATTGCTCCACTATCTTTCTGCGCAACATTGTGGGAATTGGTGATCCTCTACCCATCTTGGCTTCTGGGAGACACTGCCACTCTGAGAAGCTCTTTTTATACCCAATCATGTTGCCAGTTGACCTAATTAGTGTTTATTGGTCTTCCAGCTCTTCGTTATGCTCAAATTTACTTTTTCCAGCCTCTTATTGCTACTTGTCCCAACTTTTTTGGGATTTGTTGACACCGTGAAATTTTGAATCAACATATTTTTCCTTTAAAATGATACATTTACTCGGATTAAACATTTGATCTGTCATCTAAGTTCTATTACAATTAAAATATTGACATTTGCCATCTCCACATCATTGCATTCAGTTTTTATTCACAATTTGTTTAGTGTCCCAACTTTTTTGGAATCCAGTTTGTATATACAGCTTGCTTATGAAGTCTTGTTTTGACACACCATATATTTCATCTGTACTCTGACTATCTACATTACACTACTTGCTTTCATTTTTAATTATGTTCCAATTGCCTTTTGTTTTCACTCTTCTGCTATATAAATCTGTAAGGAAGCATTTGCTGGCCTCTGGTAGGAGAAACAACAAGAAGGTCCTCTATTATTGGAGATTTTTCAGAATGAGGCAGTGAAACTCCTAGTTAGATTAGTTTATTGAAAGAAGACATTATTATTATCTTAGAAGGGCATTTGAGAAGCTGGAACACATGGAAGTCCTTAATTCCGGTCTTCTGTAACTTTCCAGACTATTCGCTATTCTTTGACCACACAAGGGGCCTCATTGATAAAGACTGCATACGAGCAGAAAGAGTCTCAAGACGTACGAACGCAACTTCCCACACAAACATCAGGACTTCCAAGAACGACGCCTGATGGGAGAACTTCCACACGTAGACACACAGCAACTCTGACCAATACATACACAACATTTCGGAGAAACTGGGAAATGGCAACACCCTTGATCAAGCAGAGAAATGCAACCAAATGAGCTAAGCTAATGATGTCTCACATGCATAGTAATTCATATCACTGAGCTGTTATTAACATGTGCATTGGCGTGATAAACATTTTACACCTCAAAAAGAATAACTGATGTACAGATGTTACTTAAGTTCTACTTCAAAAGGGCCAATGCTGCATACAGTATTAGAACATTTATGGTTTGTCATCAGCTACCTGTTGTCACTTATCAGAGGACAGACCGGCAGGTCAGGAATCTCTCAGCCATGCTTCACTAAAAGCCATGAACCGACACATGAGGCGCTACATTCAGTTTTTGTATGGTGTGGGTGCACAAACACAAATCGATGTGCAGCAGTGTCTGGATACCCTAACATAATCAGAGCACTTTACTGAAATCATACCGCGATAAGAGCACCTCGGGAGAACAAGGCTGCCTTTGTTAACCATGAGCAGATTTATTAACGCACAAGTCATCTGTGATGCCAAGAGAAGATTGACAGATGGCATGGTTCAGTGGCCTGTGTCAACCCAGGATTCATTTATTTTGAGGCTGTATGTGGTGGCTGGCTTGTTTGTAAGGTTAACTGGCAGAACCCTCAGTTTTTCATATGCTCCGTTTTATTCATGTTAGCAGCAATCATGTTATTTATTACATGTGCCAGGGTAATGGCGGCTACCAGCTCAGATGCCAGTGCTTTATGCCTTGCCCCGACTCCCAAAACACAGAGAAGAGACACTATAATGCCCTCGCGCCTCAGTTGCGGAGCGCTGCCAGACACTTGAATGCAGGGGCCTGTGAAGTTCTGCAGCATTGTCATCGCATATGTATGAGGTTCATTAGCATTCTCCATATATGGATGTTTTAGGGAAGCATTACAGGTGCACTCACACTGGCACATTTACAAGGCGATTGTGATTTTTGTGTAAAAATGTACATATCCCAAGTTTTATAAATCTCATGTTTTGGTCTACACATTTTCCTGTTTTGTTTTTTTTATGCTCATATTTTCAGAGTTTTATAAATGAAGTCCCTGAAGAAGCCAAACCATCATACGCCGAAAGAACCTCAAGCTGAGAGAGTGTGCGAGCGCCCCAACCGCTCCATGAACACTCACTCTGCCTTTGTTTAAACAAAGTTCACCATGCAGTGCCTGACCTGAACCAACTTGAAAGAAAAAAATAATCCATTTGTACAGGTACAGAATTCTTCTAGTAGTTGTTGTTGTTGTGCCAGCTTTGTCACCATTGATAGAGAGAGAGAGATGTGGCTTACAGGGAGCATTCTAAGAGGAACCAACTTTCCACAGTGCGATTTCCTCCATTTGGACCTGCTCTCCCTATTGACATAACTTGTATCACATAATCCTAATGTCAGGCGTCATGTCCTATTCAGTACGTACAACATCCCCAACACTCATATTTTTGCAACCATGTTGTTAAACAAAGCGCTCTTCCAGAAAACTTGTGCAGGGGATCAAGCTTTCGAAAGCAGACCCGCCACTTCCTGAATTCTGGGGTCAGTAAGCCGCAATTGCAGGACCTCCAGATTTTAAAAACTGCACTGCTGAAGTGACCTCCAACTTACTGACACACAACTTTTTAAAAGTACAAACATGGGGCATATGGTCCACCTGATGAGGCTCTCTCACTTTCAATCTCTGATTGTACACCCCTCTCACATCTCATCTACATTATCAACGATTCATTTTAAAACTTCTTTATTGGCTTTGGACTGCCACTCTCACTAAAACCTCATTTGTTGACGACTGTAAATGCAGCATTTTGAAAATAACATCCAAACTGTCTAAAGTTAAAAATGCCTGGTCTACATGATGAAGAGAGATCTTTTACAAAATACTGACGTACAACTGTCAAGTGCTCAGCCTCTGACTGCAGTTTATTCCGAGAATTCCCTTTGAGCCCTCGTCTTTATGCAGGGGTACTCAATTCCTAATTTCTTTGTATCAGCCAATGGGTTCTTAGCCCTGAAACACATGAATATGGTGTTGTGTATTTTGGCAGGACTCCCAGTCCGTAGCTTCCAAGGCTTTGACAAGTCTTACCCATCTGTAACCTTTCAAAGCACATACACATGCGACCAAACAAAAAGCCATTTTGATTTTACCTCATTCTTCTGGCACTCGGATGTATTTCAGGTTTGCTCTGTAGTGTGCTTGACTGGTAAACAGTAATTGACTAAATGTATACTTTTTGGTGTTTTCATATGCACAAACATTTATAAAATGATCTGACAATGCTGACGTAGACAGAAAACATTATACTGAAAATGTCGATTTCAAATTTGCTTGCTGTCCTACTGCAGTCTCAGCTCAGGACATCATGGAGGATCTGGGCTCCTACCTGATGAATGGAACTGCAAAATAAGGTTGAGTTGTGCTAGTGTGCTGTTTCACTACAAGGAATGTAAAGTGCCATCTCATTAGGGTTTGTTGTGTTGTAGCTGTTGCTATTTGCAGTAAACAAAATCCATAAAGGAAAAATAAAAACAGTGAAAATTGAAAAAGAAAAGAAAATAGAATTTGTGGAAAAAATGGATTCCATATGACCCTACAAGCAGCATCACAAAAGCAGAAAAAAAAATTAATTAGTTGCATACATGTTTACGCTCTGATTTTTTCAGATTAACAGAATGAACGAGTTAAAGGCAGGACTACAATAATATATAATTTTGGGAATATCTAATTATTCATCTTATTTTGTAACAGTTTAAAAACTATGTTGCACATATTATTTTCAACTGTTATTTAACTGATCGATAATGAAAGGAAATTACACGGTACAAACACAAAACACCACCATTACATTTTTCCACTTAAGGAACACTGCAAAAAAGTTAGGTCTCTTATAACATTGCAAGATGCTTAGGAAATCATTTCACACTTTAATTTTCTAGTCGACTACACTACTACAATACACTCCTAACTGGACTACCCAAAGATGATGTCAATCGGCTGCAGCGAGTTCAGAATGGGCCACCACTTTTAGTGTTGTTACAATGGTGTCCATTAAAATACTAACAACAGTATACAAAGTTTTAAATAACCTGCTCCTTGCTATATTTAGGAGTGCCTGCCCTCCTAGACTCCAAGTTCTAACCTTACATCTTCTAGTGGTGCTCTGCTCATTATTCCAAGAGCCAAACTTTAAAGAAAAGGTGAGGCCACCTTTTGCTGTTATGAACCAAAAATCTGTAATACTTCACTATTAAAAAAAAAATCCTAAAAACCCACTTTTACAATTTGCCTTCTTGGTGGTTATATTTTACTTCTATTTCTAACAGCCTGGCACGGATTTATCCTGTTCTTCATGGACGTGCAATCATTCCTATTGTCTACTTGTCTTTGGATTTTTTTTTTTTTTGTTGCCTGTGCTGATGTTTTGCTCCTCCACTACCTGATTAAAGCACCGAGTTGCCATCTGTGATGTGTGAGTGAGAGCGATTACCCCGACTATCCACGAGACTCGCTGCATCAAATCCAACCAGACAAACCCTAAAAAACAATAAGGAACGACTTAAGTACATTTACAGTAAGCACAACGCCCAACAGGGGCTGGCAGGTCTTTTGGTCTTGAAGCCCTACAATTTTATTTCGCTCTACCATCGCACCCCTGGAGTTTTTCTGTTTTCAATCCTCTGTGGCCATCTGATCTTATCATCATATCCTAAGAACTCTACTTTTCTACTAATTACATACCTACGTCAGGTAAGAGCAAAATGATATATTTTTTTTTGTTTTTCATTATTTTTCATTTTCGGTACTGTTCATTTGAAATCTTAAAGCACTTTGAGCTACGTTCAATTTATGAAGATGTGCAATTGAAGTAAACACTGCTACAGTTATTACGGTTCCATTCAAAAGCTCAGTCTCAATTCAGTGCTCTTCACAGATGTGCACCAGAGGGTTTTCTGGAAATGATTTATTTATCAACACCTTAGCAAAAACACATTTGGGACATTGGGAACATCTTTATAGATTAGGGAACTTTTGTGGAGATTTTTTCCTTTTGGACGCTTACAGTTTCTTTGCTGCTGTTCAATGTGGGTTCAGGAACGCTGTGATCTTTGCTCTTCTTCATCACTACAAACAATCCAGCATAACAAATAAAAAGAGTACACTCTGACCAACAACCATACAACTGAAATGTGGAATGGCTGTAATTGAGCAGCGTATGCCAGACAGACCAAAAACATTAAAGCAGTGATGTAAAGAGCAGCAGCCCAGCATACCTACAAGTGGACACATGGAACTGAAGCAGGAGGATTGAATAGGCATAACAAAGTTCAATTAGTGGGAGATTACCTTGTGGAACATGTCATCAGCTTCAAGGACAACACTTTGAAAACAAATCTGGCATCATCAGCCCTTTACAATTTTTTATGACTCATCATGGATAATGAAATGTATAAAAACAAGGTGTCCAAAACTTCCCGGAATCTTGAACTACTGAAGAATTCGGATCCCAGGGGGTTTACTTACTACCTGGAGATTCTGTTTTCCCCTTCCCAATTTGCACTTGGCCATAGGTGCCGTTAAAATTTAAAGGACTGACTCCGTCTCGCTGCCACTTATAAGATAAGCAGGTGATGGTCTTAGCAACTTCTCGGTTACATTATAAACTTTATTGTTATTTAACTGGCATCATAATACAGTAGTATTCACTTTATTCATTTAATGTATAAAATGTGCAATACAGATAAATGAATAATGATGGTAAGTTTAAGGAAGATCACTTCGGTCACTGCCACGATTCAAACCCGCAACCTCTGCGTTACCAGCCCAGATTCTTTGGCCAGAGAGCCCTCATTCCACTCCGCTTATTATTACTATTTAGAAGAACATTAAGACGGTAATTAATGCAGAAATAATGGCGTTACTGAACCTTTTCTCACCACCGACGTTCAACAGACAACTCCAGCTGTAAATTTAAGGCCGTGTACTGCGGCACTGAGCAGTCTGATGGAGCACCCCGGGTCTTCACCTGTTCTGACGTATGTCCCAACTTTGTGCAGAATACCACAGTCAGTCTTTTTAGAACAAGAATAAGGGGCACTCACTGGGACACCCAAAGAATCCCAGTTTGTGCGCTTCGTTTTTTTTTCTCCCTAAGTAACGGCACCGACGAGCTCAACCCCGACCGTGAACTTTTTGAACGCGATCGAGACGCTTCACCAGAACGTCCCGATTGCAGGCAATCCCATAACAACAGTGAACACCTGGGATCGGTTATGCTGGTTGCTGCTCAAAGAATCCATTAAGTTCTGTATACCAAGAGGACATAACGGTAAACGACGTATAAAACCTAAAACAACGTCTGTCTGCTCGAGGAGTACCAACTGCTCACAATGTCCGGGGGCCATACATCCGATTTCTTTTCCTGCTTTAACCCCAGCGCTCCGTCTCGTCCAAGCCACCTCAGAAAGGAGCTATACAGTCTTCAGCAGTCTGCACGTCGACCTACTGCTCCCCAAGCCTGGCCGCGTCTCGTGCCGGTGCACGCTGCACACAACCCAAATGAATGGGCCCGGGATTCGGGCACCTCCCCTCCCAAGTCTGCGCACCCCTCCGTCTCCTCAGCCGCCAGCGCCCGGACTCACCGCGTGTTACAGCGACAGAAGGCGGGAGTCGCGTGCGGATCCTCCGTGGTTCACCTCGCAAGCGGAGCTCCATTGAAGCGTCGCGCCTCCCCACTTGCATTGTGCGCCCCGCGCGAGGACGAGCCCCACTTCAACATTTCCCCCCGCAAATCCTTTCCAGGCAGCGAAGACCACCGGGGAGCCTTTCCTCATTCGGAAAGCCGCACGCAGTGCAAGGTGAGCTGACTGACGCGAAGGTAGAAACCGCCAAGCATGCATTAGAGGGAGCGCACGTACCGTCATTCTCGTCGCTGTGCCTCCGCCGGGACATTTTCAGCTTCTTGCAGCCGTTCAACAACACACTGGACTCCGCAGCGAAAGGCGCCTTTTCTCTTGCACTTCAGTCACTCCTCCTCGGAGGCTGCACAGCCCGCACTCCCACAAACGCCGCAATATGGCGGTGGGATTGAAAGCAAAGCCTTCCGGGTCAAGCGGCGCTTCTGCCGTGAGTCTCTTCCGGGGCTCAGGGATGGCGCCATTTTTCAAATCCTTTAATGGCGGAGAATCGGAGTTGACAGACAGATGGAGACGTTAAAGGGTCGTGTCGAGTTTACCTGGTAAAGGCGTGAGGTTGTGGACAGACTGACCAGGGAGTGCCTGAAAGTTCAGGTTATGAAGAAGGCATAACGTTTAACGTCGAAGGTCTGTGTTAGATTCACACAAATCTCGTCTGCCCACTATGCCATTTTATTAGAACAGCCACGGACCTGTGTTCTTTTTGTGATTCAACTTGTGAAACATTACAACACTTGTTCTTTTCATGTCATGTTTCGGCCAGACTTTGGTTAGAAATACATAGCTGGTTATCACTCAAGGTTAATGATATCCCACAGTTTGACTCATTTCATATTATGTTCTACGTGGATAACTTCTATCCATCTGCCTCTGATATGATTAACATTGTCATTCTCTTAGGTAAATACCATATACTGTACACTGTAGTAGGAGGAGAAAGAGCAAACCATCTTTTACATGGTTCATAAATGATTTTAAACAATACCTCCTATCACTTAAGAAACTGAAATCCAGCAGATCGGTAAGAAGGATTTATGATAACATGTCTCCTTTATTACTGTTTTGATTTATGCCTCCTGTGTCTTTAGGCCTGTGCTCCCTATTTCACTATTTATTATCTTGCATATACTGTGAAATGTATCTAGCCCCCCTGTACTGTGAATGTTGTTTATACTTTTTTGAATTTTGAATTTATATCCTCTATTTTTGTGTTGTATTGTGTTTCATTTGATAATAATAATAAAAAAAAAATAGCTACAGTGCCAGTTTTTGTTTTGGTAGCCAATCATGTCATCACATTCTCACAGTTACCAATGGTATGCGACCAGGGTGGTTCGTTAACCAATCATCTGCCAGCAGCTCTATTCACAGAGATGAGGAAGACGTAATAGCGACGAAGAGAAAGAATCAATGCAAAGGTTTAAGTTAGTTAACTTGAAATGTCCTCATTGTTTGCGTCCCTTAGGTGGCACACGGTGTTTTTTGCTCAAATTCGTTTCCTTGTGGGTTTTGCTTGTTGTGTTTTTTGAAATAAAGTCCAGCTGGTCCAAAGGCTCTTCTTGCCTTAAACCCTGCATTGATACTCCATTAAGTAAGAGAGAGGCAGGCATTTAAAGAAACTGAGTACTGTACTTATTCCACCAGGCAGAACACTTGGGACCAGCAGACCAGAGAGAGACATCTGCATTAGGAGATGACGTCACATCAGGAGGACCAAAGGCAGCTGAGACAGCGCCCCCTCCAGGAGAGGGTTGTTAGCGGACACGACCGAGGAGGCAGAGCTGGCACAAACAGGTCTGAACAGCTATGACGCGATCACAGGTGGCAGAGGTGGTAGTGGGTCTCCCGGTCAGTGGGAGGCAGTGGTCAGGCCTATAAAAGGATGCTGGGAGGTGAAGTCCTGGTCGGTTCATTTTGAGCTCCCTCTGGTGGAGTTCATTCCTGACCTGGATTGTTGTTTTCCTTCCTCTTTTTATTTGTGGCTCCCTTTGACTTTTCGCTGCCGAGTGAAGGATTGCGTTTACGGTTTGTGATTTGAGTTTGGTGTTCGTCAGGGTGGCAATCTTTTTTTCTCCTCCTCCTTTTTAAGCCTTTGTATTCTTTTTGTTCAGTAAATAGTATTCTTTATAAAGATTCGCTGGGAGGCTGGTTTTGTGCTCAGGCCAAAGGCTTTCATGGTTTTCCCTTTATCTTCACATATGTTTTACATTATTACATTTTGTTAGTATATTTGTGAGGTTTGAAATTTAAAGCACATTTTGGTCAGGTGTAGGCTGATGCCAGCCAGTTTAGTGGGAGCTCGGCTGCCGTGTGCACATCCTCTGGATAGACTGGTGGGATTCAGGCCCGCTTCCTTGGCTATTTTTGGAGAATCTGCACTACTTTGGTCAGTTTATGGGAGGGGGGATCATAACCCTGATTAGGGGGGCGGTGTAGGCTCATCTCTACAATAAAATGGAGGCTATGGAGACAAGAATACAGAAAATGAAAACGGGGCAAATCACGTTGTCAAGTGCCAGTGAGTCCGACGATGAGAACAAAGATAATTTCTAAAGCAAAAGATGAAGGGAGGGAGTTAAGAAAAGTTATTGGCGCAGATGAAGAATCTGATGGTTGAGTTAAAGAAGTTAGGCAATGAACTTCAATGAAGGAGACTTTATGAAATCCAGGAGTGGAGAAGGCATGGAGTAGCAAGGCTAATATTCCAGGCTGAGGTCCAGAGCAAGCAGTGGAAACAAATGTTAAAATGATAAAAGTGTAGGAGAAAGACCCCTTGAACAAGGGGACGGAAAAGAATCTCCCACCAAATCAATGCTATGGACGATTCAAGGAGAGACATGTGAGAAAGACCGTGAGGTGTGAAAGTCTGGACATGCAGCAGGAGGATGAAACGTGAGCTGTGGTGACAAGCGTGTGCGTCATGTATCTGTTTGAAGTTCTGTGCATTTTATGTTTTATTCTTGGTTTTGTTATTTTTAGGATTACTCATTTTAATGTTTTTTTTTCTGTTGGTTTTACATGTGATGTGATAATAGTGTACTGTCTCTTTAATTGTAATTATGTTTCAAACTCAATATGGGCAGAGCCCCAAGAGATGGGACCACCCTGACATCACCACTTCTGTGCCTGTCCTCCCTCTAGCTATTTCAACTGGCTGAGAAGGCTCAGGAGTAGGATTCATTCATTTATTACTATTTCTGTAGTATTGCTGTGTTAAGGATTCTGGTTACTTCTGATTGATTGCTGTGAAATGCCTTTTAGGCCACTCCGTTTTCTCCTCTTTTTGCTCTGTTGAGCTTTTGCTTTATTAGCTATTTAATGTTAATACATCTTTGGTTTATCAAGATTATGTATTGCCTTTCTGTGCACGAGCTGGAGGTTGACAGTTATTCTTCTTCTTGTGGGCCTACCAGTTCATTTTTGAGGTATTTATCGTTATTTTGCCTGCTTCCCATTTTTTTGGCCTGCTCCAGCTGAAGCCAGCAGGTAGCCTTAGGAGCCTGGCTAAAGTCTGCTGAGCCTTGTGCTGGGCAGACCAGCTAATATTCTGTCCTGCTACCTCACCTAGTGCTTCTTTTGGAGGCCTCATCCATTTTGCCTTGGAGGAAACGTCCATATCATGACAGCATGTTGTGATTCCTGCTACAGAGAAACACATAAAGGAGAGCAGCCTGCCTCAAAAACACCACAAACAGCAGGACCTTCAGTCCTGCCCTTACTACAGGCCTGGACCACTCCATTGGCCTCACCACAATCAGCCTAACCCCAACTCGAAGGGAAGGGTTATGACCTGCATCACCTCAGAAATGGGACTGCATTTTTTTATAAAAGGAAACGTTTAAAAATGCCCCTTTAGCAGGAGTGGGAAAACCATATAAAAATATCAGGTCCAGAGGACCAGCATGATGTTTCAAGAATTTATTTTCAGGCAGGCAAAAGCAGGAAAAGCACCGTACATCAGCGAGTGGGTCTGTGAATAAGAACAAAGTTATGACATGCCTGCTGATGTTTTATAGTTATATAGTTAGGTATTATTTTTCAGGTCTTTGTTATTTTTTGGGTTCATGATGTGATTTTGTATTAAATGGTGGTATGTTTGTGACAGATTAGGGTTTTCTTGCACCCTTGTACTCTCAGACACCACGTCAGGCACCAGATAAAAGTCCAATAATAGGATTTATTTATAATAATAAAGTGCACAAAGCACGCTCCTCTCCACAATTCTCCAATAAATCAAAAACAATCACAATACACAATCCTCCTCTCCTAGACGCTTAGCCACCCTGCCTCCCAACTCAGCTCGTCTGTCTGGGATTTCCCACAGTCCTTTATACTCCTTGACCCAGAAGCATTTCACCCTCTCTGTCCATGTGACCTGGAACACTTCTGGGTCAGATAAAAATCCTTTTTCTTCACCCAGGAAGCACATCGTTCCCTTTGTCCACGTGACTATGACGTACTTCCTGGGCGTAAGGCAAATAGTCTCTGGGCCTCCTTGCAGTGACTCCTGGCGGCCCCCATGGTATCCTGCAGGGCTGTGCATTAAAAGTCCATTGTCCATAATTCCCTGCTGGCATTCGGGGCACCTCTATGCTGCAAGGAGGGCTCCATCTGGCGGTCTGGGGGTATTGGCTGGGATGAACAGCCGGCCATGTACCACAGTTCCATGTTCTTTATGGGTGGAACCCAGGGAGGTGGGGCCTCCTCTCTGTCTCTTATCTTGGCTTTTGAGTCCAGCAGTTCAATGGGGATCTTTTTTGGAGTGCCAGTATTATTCTTTATGGTTGGAATTTCTGTTGTTTTTTTATTATTATTTTGCTGTGTCTTAGACATTTTGATTACTGGACTGTGTTCATTGTGGAGTGCCCTTTAGGAAACTCCTTTAATTCTGCTGTTTGCTCTTTTTCTATAAAGATTCTTTTGTTAGGCCATCTTTGCACAAGCTGGTTTATGGCTGCTGCCCTCTGGGTGGGCCTTGTGTGATACGGTAAGCCATTTCAAGGTTACTCTGAGGCTTCATCCCCCTTTATGTATGGAAAGCCTGAGGCAGGCCGTTTGAGTGGGGATTAGCTCAACAGGGTGAGCTTTTATCAGAATCAGAATCATTTTATTGCTAGCATGTGAAACATCCCAGAATACAAGACATTACCAACTCAAGACAACACAGTTTCCACCCACCATTTACCTGACATTGTGCAAACCAACACACAAATACAGCAGTTTCTTGAGCAAAGACGTTTTCAAACTTCATCAAATAAATAGAAAAGCTACACAAAATAATACAGATATCAAATGGTACAAGTTCAGCAAGTCTGAAGTATTTACGAGTAGACAAACAGCACAATTACCAGTTATATGTTGTAAAAAAAAGGATCTGAATACCTCGAGGAAAGAAGCTGCGGAGATGGCGTGTAGTTCAGGTCACGATTGACCTGCGCCGCCTGTGTGATGGCAGTTTAATAAACAGGAGGCTGCTGGGCCGGCTAGAGTTCGCTCTGCCGATGAGCAGATCTTTTAGTGTTGGGAGATAACAGCCAAAGACTTTCTCAGCTGAAGAAATCACCCGCTGCAACTGAGTCTTAGAAATCTAAGGAGGCAGAAGGAAACCAAATGGTGATGGAGGAGGACACAATACTCTTTCCTGTTGGCAGGGTATGCATGTACCAATATACACCTTGATATGCCAAGCTTCTTTAGCAATCTCTGCCTGGCTCTCTTGATGATGGAGGTGATGTGCTTGTCCCGTTTTAATGTATTAGTGAGATTTGCCCCCAGGAATTTCAACGGCACAGTCTGGCCATTAACCTGCAAAGGTGGACAGCTTGTGACTTGTCGGTGGAAATCAATCCTCTTCTCCACTGTCTTAATACGAGTGACATTCAATAATTTATGTACTTCAGATGTTTGTTTTATTTTTCAATCTAGTCCTCTGATAGCTCCATACACCTCCTCCACTTTTCCTGGAATGACTTTAACCGCTTTGCAAAGAAATCTTTTGTTTGACCCTCAAACCAGGATGACACAGCTGCCTTGACATCTTAATCACTTGGAGACCACTGTCCACGGAGAGATTTCTTCAAAACTCGCAACAGGAAATAATCTGAGGGCGCCAGGTCAGGACTGTAGAGTGGATGGTTCAGCTGCTGGTCCCCACCTTCTGGGATGGCAGCCTGTGACTGACGTGATATGTGATCTGGCGCCTTGACATGAAGAAGCAGCACGCCTGCTGGCAGTTTTCACATGAGGACTCTCCTGACCTCCTGGCTCTTGGAATGTTAGCCTCGCACTGAGCCCCAGCCCTGAGACGTGTCACGACGTGCACAGACATGCTTGCTAGGTCAATTACTGAACACCCCTCATAGCATTGAGCTCCAAGTTGTTACAAGAACGCCATTCTACAAGATGGCCCACCTCTCTTTGATAGGAAGACATGTCATTATTGGAGATGAGACCCACTACGGTTGTGTCATCTGCAGACTTTTGGATTTTTCCAGATTTGTCCACGGATCTGCAGTCTTTTTTATAAAGTGAGCACTGGAGGGGTGAAAGAACACAGCCTTGGGGGGGGCCTATGCTAACTGACATTGGATCTGATAGATGGGGGTCCACTCGCACATACTGCTTCCTACCTGTTCATGGGCAGACACCATAGGGCACACCTAGCTGGATCAGTTTACTCCAAAGCAAAGATGGTGTTGAAGGCTGAGCAGAAATCCACAAGCAAGACCCTGACATACAGTAGGTGTGGAGGCCTAAATTAAGTGCCTCGTCCACTGAACGATGTGCCCTACGTGTGAACTGAAGGGGGTCAAGGAGAGGGTCAGTGACGGACTTTAGGTAGGACAGCATAAGACGTTCAAATACTTTCATAAGCACTGAGGTCAAAGCAGGTGGCCGGTAGTCGTTAAATTCAGAGACTTTATCCTTCTTGAGGATTTTAAAGCAGTCCGGAGGTTTGCCGAGCTTCAGGGAAGCATAGACAGGTGCTGACTGAGAGTGACAGGCGAGACTCCATCAGGCTGCTGCTTTCCTGATTACCTCCAGTGAAGGCCTGGCCAGGCCTGGTCAGTGCAGTCATAATGAGGCCTCACGGCCCTTTGCATTGATGGAGCCTCCGATTCACAGAGCTGGTCAGGACTGAGACTTAATAAAAAATGAACAAAATGTCATAATGCTGACTCTTACGTGTATTAAACTGACACTCGCTATGATGTTACGTGTTGTCTAAATCGAAATGCTGAGGCCTCCTCCCAACAGCACCTTCTGGCAGACCCCAAGGACCCCACCAGGGCCGTCCGCTACAATTCCTGTACAGTCCTGTGGGTGTCCAGGGGAGAGTCACGCCAGAGGGCTACCGCCACCCAGTGGACTGGAGGAACACACGGCCCCTGTGTTCCTGCTATACTGGCCTTGTGGCCTGGTAAGAAAGCAGCACCAGTCCCAGCTGGGATGCCAATCCACTGATACCTTCCTTTAAATTAGATCAGTTACACACATACAAATGGCGCATAAAGATCTTATATATAAATGTCTGTGTGTTGAAGTCTGTCTGAAGTGCGAGGCTACAGCATGAAGCTCAAAGAAGGCGACTCTGTCACTAAAGTGCAATCGCCGAGTAAAGAGAAACTTGCTCAGCCGCTAATGCACAAGCGAGGCGATTGATTGATTGATTGAAGTGCCAGACTCCATGGCTTCTAGGAGCCCACCTTACACAGCTAGTGAGGTGTGGTATAGCAGAGCTGCGGCCTGATAATCAGGATCCCATTTTAATAAATAAATAAATAATCGGCCGGCTCGATCTCCGTGGGTGTGCGCGCTCATGCAGCTCCAGGGGGTTGGTGGAGTAATCAGGGGGAGATGCACCTGCACAGGGGGCACAGTCTGTCTCAATGGCTTCATCGGCTTCCTGTGGTGTGCAATTGAGACGCGGCACCCACAGAGGGATATAAGGGAGAGCTGGCATGAGGAAGAGGATGGAAGAAAACAAACAAGCTTGGCAGAAAAAGAAGAAGAGGAAGAAATTACACTGGCCAGCAATCGAGTGAGTGGAGCAAGAAAGGTCGGAGGATTAAAGGAGCAGAAAGAAATAATGAGAAAGAGAGAGATGGAGAACCCATGCAGGACAGAAGCGAGGCAGGAGGTCAGGAGCAGAGCCGCAGGGCGAGGAGTCGGAGGCTCAAGGAAGGGCTCACCTGTTCAGTGAATGCCAGGGAGCAGGATGGCATCTCCCGTAAGGGCCAAGCATGAGTGTGTGTGGCTTGATGGGTAGCCTGGCACAAGCCAGTGGAAGGGCAGCAGGGAACGGAGCCAAGATTGGATTGCTCACTGCACCTGTGGCTTGGGCGTCTTCTCAGTGGCGGGTTAACCTGAGAAGGTGGCATTGGGACATGCGAGTTTTAAGCCCTGGTTTTAATGGATATTTACAGGATTTTAAGCTTCACTTTTACCTTCCTCTATGTATTATTTACTGTATTTACATTATGGCGTGTTGGAGCCCACCACTTACTGGGCACTGGTTTGATTTTTGATTATTTAATATAAAAGCTCTTTATGTGACTGTCCTCATCTGCTGGTTCATCCCCCGGGTACATTATCAGCGGTGGCGGGTTCAAGAGGCTCCTGGGATGCCTTCGGTAGCATGGGGCCGACCCGCACCGTCACATGAGGATGGACTGCCCTGTGCTTCTGTAGATGTTGGCATTCGTTTTCTTTAATTTCAGTTTGTCTCCAACCTGAAGCTGTCACCACCTACAATAATCAGACAATGCCAAACGTGTTCTGTGCTTTGTCAGGTCTGGAAGTCGGCTCCACTCACTGATGATGGCACTGAGCACATGCCGGTGACAATTTCTCTGGACTCCATAGGTGGGACAACAGAGGCGCCTGTCTAAGCGTCCGGTCACAGGGTGTCTTCATCTGCTTTGTGTTCCTTTAAAGCCTTACTGTGTACGTGTACTTAGTGTACCCCTGGCATGGAGACGTCGTGACGGGCGCCCAGGACCCGGGGAGAAAGTATCGGCAGTGCACTAGAGGGCAGTACTCCTGGGTGGCTGTGGCACCATGGATTCCCGCAGGGCACGCTTGGTGGTGGAGTTTGGCACAGCCCTGTTGGGTTCTGTGGGGGCTGCCAGGGGCGCGGCAGACACCTTACATTGGCTTTCACCACACCTGGGGGTGACTCCAGGTCTGATGAGTGAGCCACCTGGGACACACCCAGGGCCTGCTTAAAGGGAGTCAGAGTCGGGTGGAAGAGGGACGAAGGTTGTGAGGAAGAGGAGTGGAGGCAGAAGGACAGAGCAAGAAAGACGAAGAGAAGAAAAGGACTGTGAGGAGTGAACTGTGGTGCTTTGTACTGTGCTGTGCTCTGGCGAATGAGGAAAAAGCTGTGAAGAAAAGGGCATCTCTGCCTGGTGGTTCACAACGGGAGTTTCACTTCTTTGGAGTGATCAGTCTGACGGAGGCTCATCATTGTCACATTTGCTCCACGTTTGGTCTCAGCTGGTCTGGCCGAGCCTTCTGCCCTCCATGTGAATGCCCAGATGCCCTCAGGACCCCTAAGGTGTGTCACCCTCCCTGTGAGCCTAGCGTGGCCCTCATGCCCTCAGAGGTGTCCATCTCAGCTGCAGGCCCGGTTCACCTCAACGGGTCCTCGCCCAGGTGAGTGCTGAGGCGTCCAGATGGATTTGGGACAAAAAGAGGGAAGACGAAGCAAGACTGGCTAGGCAGTCAGAGGTCAGCCAATATGGTGGTGGACAATCTAAGATGACCATTTGGCCACAGCTGTATCTTGTTCAACTCATCAGCGGTTTGGAGCGAGGCATGGAACCAGTAGAAGTGGCAGAATCACCATCTGAGAAACCTTACATAGTGCCACCACCGCCATGTTATATTAATGGCGGCTCAGCAGGTCCTTTAAACGTCTGCACTTCTCATTAAAATTGGAATTTGAAGTTGAGCTTTCAGGACACCTGATGGACGGCTGGGATTTTCCTGCTCAGATTGTCGGAGTGCTGGAGTGAGTGATGGGACCCAACTGAAATGTGTTGATTATGACAGGCTCACCACCAGGCTTTAGGACCAGGAACAAAGAAAGGATTCCATGTTTAGAGGGCGAATGAACAGGAGTTGGCACTGCTGGTGTCATCTGAGCGTCCAAAGAATTAAATGACAATGAAAGGGCAGACAGGACAGGATTCAAGAAAATCAATAGGAGACAAAAAGAGGTGAGAGGACACCCGTGTCCAGGCGCACGAGGAGAGCTTAGTGTGAACCACTGAAGAGCACGTCAGCGTCAGGGAGCTGGCAATGAAGGAAGGGCTTGAAATGGAAAGACTAATTAGGACAATCTGACACAACGGACGGGTTTGGTCATTTAAAACAAAAAACTGAGCATCCTCCACAGCACAGAAGTCTTTTATCTGGAGGAGTCCACCATGTTAATAGACGCATTGTGCGCATTCAAATGGTCCTTCATGCCAGCTGCTCCACATCTTCACATTTCATTTACTGTAACAGCTGAGAGCTGATCGATCAGTCAGGTCCTTAATTTATGATCAACGCTTTACTTATGTAATAAAAAATCTAATTACTCCATAAAAAGAAGCAAACTGTGCAATGGAGAAATCTTATCAGATCGGCTCACCTGCCATCTTACTCTGTTCTTCTAAGAGAGTCCAATAAAAGAGGGACAGCATGACGGCCACAGACATGTTGAGGCTGAACTTGTGAAGAAAATCAACAAAAAAAAAACTGAACCAAACACTCCAGATCCGTGCAAACATAACGGAATACATCAAGATGTGCAAACACACGTGGAAAACACACAGAAATGCAGGAAGAGAGTTTGGGGCACCAGCTGGTGATCGTCGTGTACTGCTGGCCACAACGCAAAAATGTGCAATTTGAGACAAAGAGCAGAGACGAGTCCTTGGGCACGAATCCAGGTACTGGCTGAAACCACGCTGATAGGTCTGGATTTATATGGCTACTGGACAGGAAGAGGCGGGTTTAACGGAAGGAAATGGAAATGATGTCACAGACGTGCTGGGCTTCCAATCTGCAGTGGACAACAGTGCCCCCTCTTGACTGGGGTTGGACTGGCAATCCATGTACAAGCCCATAGAATGCCTCTGCTTACCATGAGCACAGATAGATAGAGTGAAAGGCACTATATAATAGATAGATAGATAGAGTGAAAGGCACTATATAATAGATAGATAGATAGAGTGAAAGGCACTATATAATAGATAGATAGATATGAAGGGTTAGGGTGTTATGTTTAAATGTAAGACCTCTTCAGTAGGATGATGAGCCCCATCTTAGTGAGGACATCTGATTTCACCTGGAAAATATTAGGGAAAGAGGTCTTATTGTAGGAGTGTGTTATAGACCACCCATTTCAGACAGTATTTTCAACACACATCTGTTTAGTAATATCAAAAGTCAAGTTTACAGGGGGATATTATAGTCATGGAGGACTTTAATTATCCAAATATTAACTGGGATAACCTTACAGATGGAGGAGCACAAGAGCAGGAGTTTTTAGAAGTAATCAGCGACTGTTTTATAACACGGCATGTTAAAGCACCAACACGGGTGAAGCCTGTCTGGATTTAGTATTCTGTAATAATCAGGATAGAATTGAGGGTGTAGAGGTGATTGAACCACTAGGGTCAAGTGACCATAATGTAATACAATTCTCAGTATTTTGTAAGAGTACAGATGCAAAGACTAAAATTTTAAGTTGAACTTTGGTAGGGCTAATTTTGAGCAGATGTGACAAAGTCTAAGTAGGATAGACTGGGATAAGACAGTCGAGGAGCAGTGGAACAGGTTTAGAAATGTTTTACATGTAATGCAGGACAGATACAGACCTAAATTTGGAAGTAATAGGAAACTAAAAAAAACTCCACGATGGATTAATAAAGATTTAAAAAAGAAGTTGCAAAGGAAAAAACTGCTGTATAAGGCATATAAGACTAATGACTGCAAAGAGAACCGTAGAGCGTATGAGAACATGAGGGAAACCATTAAGAAGGATATCAGAGAGGCTAAAAGACAGTTGGAGAGGAATATAGCAGATAAGGAGAAGACCCCAAGAGATTCTTTTATTTTAGTAGTAAAAGAACAGTTAAGGAGGAGGTCAAGTTCATCAGGAATAGTAAAGGGGAATTAAAAGATACAGACAGTGAAATAGCAGATGCCCTAAACTTACATTTTTCTGAGGTGTTTACAAGTGAGCAAGTGGATAACCTCAGAGCAGTAACAGGACTACTAAGGAGGTACTGAGGGATTTGGAAATTGTAGAGGAGAAGTGCTGCTCAGATTAAATAAGATGAAATCAAACAAATCACCAGGCCCAGATAATATTTATCCTCGTGTTCTTAAGGAGGCTAGTGAGTACAGATATAAACCCTTGACACATATTTTAGGAAGTCACTGTGCACTGGAGAGATTCCAAAGGACTGGAAAATGGCAAATATCATCCCATTATATAAAAAGGGTGACAGGGCAGATCCAAGCAACTATAGGCCAGTAAGCTTAACATGCATCACAGGAAAATTAATGGAAGGAATTATTAAGGATAAGATTGAGCAACACATGACAAGGACAGGAACAGTCAGCATGGGTTCAGAAGAGGGAGGTCGTGTTTTACTAACATGTTGGAATTCTATGAGGAGGCAACAAAAGGATACGATCAAAGTGGAGCTTATGATATTATTTATCTGGACTTTCAGAAAGCATTTGATAAGGTGCCACATGAGAGGTTGGGCATCAAGTTAAAAGAAGTGGGAGTTCAGGGTGATGTTTTTAGATGGGTGCAGAATTGGCTCAGACACAGGAAGCAGAGGGTGATGGTGTGAGGAACCTCATCAGAACTGGCCGATGTTAAGAGTGGTGACCACAGGGGTCAGTGCTAGGGCTGCTGCTATTTTAATATATATAAATGATTTAGATAGGAATATAAGTAACAAGCTGGTTAAGTTTGCAGATGATACCAAGATAGGTGGATTAGCAGATAATTTGGAATCCTTATATCATTACAGAAGGACTTGGATAGCATACAGGCTTGGGCAGATTTGTGGCAGATGAAATTTAATGTCAGTAAATGTAAAGTATTACACATAGGAAGTAAAAATATTAGGTTTGAATACACAATGGGCGGTCGGAAAATCGAGAGTACACCTTATGAGAAGGATTTAGGAGTCATAGTGGACTCAAGCTATCAACTTCCAACAGTGTTCAGAAGCCATTAAGAAGGCTAACAGAATGTTAGGTTATATAGCCTTGATGTGTGGAGTACAAGTCACAGGAGGTTCTGCTCAACCTTTATAATGCACTGGTGAGGCCTCATCTTGAGTACTGTGTGCAGTTTTGGTCTCCAGGCTAAAAAGGACATAGCAGCACTAGAAAGGTCCAGAGAAGAGCGACTAGGCTGATTCCAGGTCTACAGGGGTTGAATTATGAGGAAAGATTAAAAGAGCTGAGCCTTTACAGTTTAAGAAAAAGAAGATTAAGAGGTGACATGATTGAAGTGTTTAAAATATGAAGGGAATTAGTACAGTGGATCGAGACTTGTATTTTAAAATGAGTTCATCAAGAACACGGGGACACAGTTGGACACTTGTGAAGGGTGAACTTTGCACAAACATTAGGAAGTTTTTCTTTACACAAAGAGCGATAGACACTTGGAATAAGTGACCAAGTAGTGTGGTAGACAGTAAGACGTTAGGGACTTTCAAAACTCGACTTGATGTTTTCTTGGAGGAAACAAGTGGACAGGACTGGCGAGCTTTGTTGGGCTGAATGGCCGGTTCTCGTCTAGATTGTTCTAAAGGTGCTATATAATAGATAGATAGAAAGATAGATAAACATTCATACGCTCATATACTTCTATCTCGACACACACCTACATACTGCACTTACAAATTAACATTTCTAATCTGTGCTGCTCCGTCCTTTTCATGCGTATATCTTGGATATGTCAAGAGTAGACGACAGCACTTGCCTGTGTTTTCTGTCTCTTCTCAAATGTCCAGGACCAGGAAGAGGCTTTGTTTATACAGAAGGCAGAATAGAACATTACAAATATTTAGGTGAGAACGGGCCTTTAAGCCCAACAAAAGTCACCAGTCCTATCCACTTAATTCCTCCAAAATAATATCAAGTCTTTTGAAGGTCATTACAGTCTGTTATTTGAGAATTAGTCAAATCTTATTGTTGGTTTACTTTTTATATTTATTTGTACACAGTTTATGTTTAATGGCTAAATTCTTGTTTGTTGCGTTTTAATTGTTTTAATCTTGATTTCGCTGAAATAACCTACCAACAACTCAAATGGGGCAATACATTTGAGTGGAGTCAAAATATAGCGAGATTTTAAACCTCCGTCCAGCAGATGGCAGCGATGAATTATAACGCAAGCAGAAATCTTTTCCGGGCCACAGTGCGCGTGCGCGTGTGCTTTGCGCAGGCGCGCTGGCTCCTCTTTCACTGCAGGACGGTGAGTTTTTGTCTTTCTTTTTTTCTTCTTCTTCTTTTCTTTCGCGAGTCCGACGGAGTGTAGTGCACATGGATATTGATTTGCTTAGTTGATGATTTTATCCGAAACGACTTGCATGAGAGGGCATGACAAACGTGACCGGCTTTATTCGTGTCGCGCTCGGATTCATTTCTCACGACCGACTTCTGGCGCAGTAGGAGCGGTCGTGGTGGTGGTGGTCGTCGTCGTCGTGGTGGTTATCTTGCTGGTCCCAGGTGATTCACTGCGGTTCTTGGTTACACGTCTGACTTGCGTACAAGTGGTCGCTACGGTCCGGCGCCATATAACAGTGAGGCGAGTCGAATGGGTGCCGTTTCTCCGTCGTGCTGTGACTTTTCTGTCTCTTTCGCTGTCGAATGGCTCGATGTGAACGGTGCTGTGCGCAGGTAGCTTGTTGCAGTTGTCTTGTTCAAAGTACGGTGGAGGTCTCGCTTGTCGGTCTGACTGAGGTAACTTCCGGATAGGGTTAGGGTTAATCAGTAATCTTGGGGCGTTGTGGTGAAGGCGTTGGACTTGTGTGTTCAAATCCCGACGCTGGTGTGACCCTGAGTAAGTCAATTCACCTGCCTGTGCGCAGTTACAAAGAGAGTCGAAATGGAACCGATGACATGCATCTCAGATTGGATAAAGGGGCAGGCACACCAACAAAGGACAACAAGTCAACACTGAGCTGAAACGCTACCTGCCTATCAGTCAATGAGGTAGAAGTGAAAGGTGCCCTCTAATTGTAGTCATGTCGCCCCACATTACAAGTACAGTGACGTCCCCCCTTTAATGCCCAAGTGAGTTTGGCAGAACAGCCAAAGCGCATCAGCAGTGGTTTCACCCGACTGTCGTCTTTGCTTTGTGATGCCAGGTGGTCTCCTGTACTTCTGCTGGCCCCCCTGGCACACCCCTGTTAATGTGCCCTCTCGGGGCTTCACCTCCTGGGCTGTGATTTTGAAATGAGTGGCCTCTTGTCTAAAGGTGGGCACACACTGTGTGATTTCACCGCAGTTTTAAGCTCAATTTGTAGACCTCGACTGATTTTTCAGAGGTGCCCTGAACTTCACTTTCATCAGCTGTCGTTTCATGCGTACTGTTAGAGGGGTTGCGGTGCCCACTTGCATCTTATGAAAGAGCCCAAGCAGAGAGCCTGGCATGCTTCATTTTAACGTGTCTCTGGCATGGAGCACACAGACTGATGTGCTTTGGCACCTTTTTGTTTCTTTAGCCATCCCAGGACCCCTCAGGTGCCGTACGGACCGAGGGCAGAGCTCCGTTCTCAAGGATGATGGGCGAGTCCACCGGCAGTTCCCTTGGCTTTGAATTTCCTGAAAGAGATGAGGAGGCTTCAGAGATGCCAAGGGGCTCCAAAGTCATGAAAGCCAGCCTGCCCCCTGATTTAAGGAAGAAGTACGCCTTTGTGAGGAAAAAGGTAAGGCCGAAAGTCTGAGGCGGCAGACAACAGGACTGCTTTTTAACTGTGCACGCCGTTTAATGGCTTTGTGTATCATGAAGTCCGGGCACAGAACAAATAAAGAAGAAGCCGAGGAGTCAGCAAGTGTGCGGAATTGGATTCATCAGAGCGGCCCTCCCAAGACGGGCAGAAGTGGCCCACGTGTTGCACTCACAGGTTGCTTTCCTTTCACTACAAACGACTCGGTGGGCTCTGAGTGTGGAGACTGCTGGCCAGGCCACAAGTGGCAGTGCGCGCGCCACCTTGTTGTCTCCTTTGGTGCGTTTGGGTCATCGTCCTCCTGGCCCCATAGTCGCAGACCACCAGGCGCTGAGTGGCACTGCACTGCTGGGGGTAACCCTTGTGATTCACAGTGCCAGTTGCCAGCTTGGCCTCTGGCACAAGAAGCCCAGACCCTCACACTTCCCCTTCCTTGGTGTCGCACACTGAGGAGACATCCCGTCACATACAACACCCTGCGTGATGAACCCAAGATTTGTCCTTTGTCACTGTCGCTCGCCCTGTCAGACCTCCTCACTTCACTGTGCTGATGCCAGCTGGCGACCCTCCAAACCTGAATGGGTGGTGACTTTGGCTCTGCCAGGTCTCATCCAGTTGCCGGACACTGCTGGACTCGGTGACACTTTGACCATTTCTGCAGTTTCTCTGAATGAATGGCCTACACTTGGAAGGGTGGTGAAGCTCGGCCTCATTTTATCAGTCAATTGCCATTGTCTTGTCGTTGTCACTGGCCTGTCACCCAGGTGGTATTTAGAGGGCACAGTGACACGCAAAGGGTTCTTAAGTAATCAACACAAGTTGGGACACCGGTGCAAATTGTTTGCTTCAACCTGTAAGGCTTTAATTGCTGCAGGACGTCTGTGTGTTGTCCCCTGACAAAGACCCTTTGGAATGTCCTGAAATGTCCCCTTTTTCGGTTTTTGCTAATTGAAATCTCGGTCGCTTTACTGTTACCTTTCCACCATTTTGGGTCATTCACTGCATTTCAGCGGATCACGTGGTAGTGGCATGTTGTGCTGTGCCAGCCATGATGGATGCACTGAGAAGCTCAGGTGCTGGAAAACGTTTGATCGGAATGGAAGTTGCTTTGGATGAAAGTGTCTGCTCAGCACAGAAGTGTAAATGTGTTTCTCTTGCTGTGTTTTCTACAGGCCTTTGCCATCTTCGTCCAGTCGAGGGAGTCCACCCCAGGTGGGCAGGTGCAGCCCGGGAGAGTCTGGCACTGCTGTGCTCAGGCCTTCCTGTGTCCTGTCACCATCCACAAACATGTGGCCGTGCGTCACGAGGCTGACATCTTGAGGAGTGTCGAGGAGATCCTGAAGGCGCTGAAACAGCCAGACCAAGTCAGCAGCCAGCAGACACCCTTCAGACCGCCAGGGGAGGCCATCGAGGGCGCTGATGTGGACCCGAGTCCCATGGACACGGAGCAGAAGGACAGGCAAGTCATCTCCGTGGTCCGAATTCCTGGTAGAGCGCATTGTGAAGTCGGATGGCGAGCAGCTACTGTCCCCTCTGCCACGGACCGCCAGTGTTATGACTTAGTTACGACAAGTGTCACCATTTGTCTGTTTTATTAATAAACCTTTTGATATGCTAATTAGTTGTTGGAATGAGAGCACTTCAGGTCTGCCATTGGCCAGTAGGTATGAAGGTGCCAACGCGCACTCGCTCTTCTCCCAGGTTTACTTGGTGTTTCTGCTCTCCGCGTTTTCAACAAAGAGTTAGGGTTTGGATTTCTGCTTGACGACAGGATGTGCTTGACTTCCCAGTTCTGAATCTTTTCTTGTCTTTTAGCTGACATCTTGTGCCTCATTTAAAATATCGACGAGAGAAGGGGACAGTGAGTGACTTGAAAGATATGTTTGAGTGGCGAGTGGCTGGGCGGGGCACCGGTGTACTGAGTGGCGAGTGGCTGGGCGGGGCACCGGTGTACTGAGTGGCGAGTGGCTGGGCGGGGCACCGGTGTGGCGAGTGGCTGGGCGGGGCACCGGTGTACTGAGGGGCTGGGCGGGGCACCGGTGTACTGAGGGGCTGGGCGGGGCACCGGTGTACTGAGTGGCGAGTGGCTGGGCGGGGCTAGAGAGTTCAGTGGTGTTCTGTCTTTCATGTGCTGGTCAGCAGGCGGCCTGTGCGCACTCTCCAGAGTAGATATGAAAGGCACTATATAACACATTGGTAGGGTCCTGATTCTTCTGTGTCATGCCACTCGTGGCCGCTCTCTGGTGCCATGTTTATTGAGTACACCTGCCTCACCTTGAAATGTCAGTCACTTATGTGGTGCCTGTAAATCTGTGGGCATCTGTGCCATCATGCAGGGCTAATGCCTGTGCCCATTAACCTTGGTCTATAGGCCTGGGGCCAGCACAGCGTTTATGTCACTTGAGCCTCTCCAGCTGCGACCCAAGTGTCATCTCAGTTGAGCTACTGAATTGCTTTATTTGCTGTTACTTTTATGTTTAGACAGGAAAGCTGTGTGTGTGTGTGTGTTTGGTGTGCCCGGTTGGTTGTTTTTTAAAGAGGTGCCCCCACTGTGGTATTAAAGCTCTTCTTATGTGTTCCGTTATTCTTTCAGCTTCACAGGCTTGTGACGACACAGCAGGCCAGGCGGAGTTAACGGGGATTATGGGATACGTAGTTTAAATGTTTGTATTTGTTACAATTTGGGTTGAATGTTGTGTGTTGTTTGTCTGTGCCCGTATTTATGAACTTGGGCTAATTTGAAGTTTTAGCAAATGAACACAACAAAGGACAAGTTAAGCTTAGTTGGTAAGACTCCTTGCCCATAATCCTTTGTTCCCTGTGTTTATGCCACTTTTGCCCCCATTTCCACTCCCCGTGTCTCTTACTGTGATTACAGGCCTGATCCCCCTCAGTCATCTCCTCTGCTCCTCTCTGCTTGTCGACTTTGCTTGCTTCTCCCTACAATTCCTGCATATTTGGGACACTGGGAGCCCCTGCTGTTCTTCACAGGTGTGCCTCCATCTTTTCCTTAATGATTCCTTGTCTTATTTTCCCTGTAATGCGTGTTAAGCCACCTGGATCTGCCCTTTTGCTCTTTGGCTCGTCCTCCACACAGGACCCCCGCTGTGGTCTCACGTGACCCCCCGTTGATTTCTAGTCATTGTGACCCTAACACAAGAGTCGAGCCTTCAGCTCTGGTGTTACGTTCCTGTGGTTGGTCCTCACAGCGGTGTGTGTATGAGCTGGGCATTGACACCCCAACCCAGTTTGTCATGGCACACGTGAAAAGAGAGTGAGATGGCAGTGGCTGGTGACACGAACCGTAGGTTGATCTCTCCGACTGAGGCCGTGTTCTTTGTCAGGCAGATTTCTGCAGGCTCTTGATTGCTCTTATGTCCTGAACCCGTGTGCTCGTTTAAAGGTGTGTGAGTGTGAGTGTGCCCTGTGGAGGACTGCGTCCCTGAACGGGATTGACGACTTAGCAGATGAATAGTCAGACGGGAGGCCGTAACACCGGCTGGCCTTTATAGATGCAGGTCGGCTGTTAATCCCCAGGGTTGTGTTGGCGCTGCTCTCATGTCTGCTCTGCTGCTTTCCCCGCAGTGAACCAGGCGGCCGGGTGCTGCTCTTCTACTGCTACTGTGACCTCCAGGACCCCAACGGCGTCTGCGTGTGGCAAAGAGGTCTCTGTCAGCGCTTACAGCTCACCGGCAAGGTAAGTGCTGGGCCAGTAGGGGGCTACAGAGCGGCTTTGTGCTGCCATTTTAAGGTCTAGCTGGCAGTGACCCTCTAATAAGAGGAAAGTAATAAAAGGGAACTTACACAATAGAAAGAAAACACAATGACAGCAATGGCAGTGCGTGTCGGAGGTGCTGTCAGGCTCGCTCGCTCGCTCGCTCGCTCGTTCTTGTGACCCCCAGTCACGCGCACTGTGGCGCCTTTCAGAATTAGCTTGGAAATCTGAGCAGAGAACCGACCACTCAACATGGCGGCCGCATCACCAGGCGCTCACGTGTTTGTCTGGCTTTGACTTTTTGTGCCTCCGTAAGTCGAATTCCTGATGAGCTCTTTGGTCAGGGGGGTCCGCACGTCACAGATGAACGTGTCTAATGTTAAGTTCTGAGCACGCACACACACGTGGGCACACTTACACACACACACACACACACATGTGCACACGTACACACACTCACACACACACGCGCGCACACACATACACACACACGCACACACACACACACACACACTCACACACTCGCGCGCACACACACGTACGCAGATCGCTTTGTCTAGAATTCACTTCTCCTCTTTCTCTTTTTGTTACTCCTCACACTTTTGCTCGGGTTGTTGGCCTTCCTCTCTTTCTTATGGTTGGCAGTTGATTTGATTTTAGTTGAGTTTTGTGAAGTTTGACTTTCTTGTACGGAATGTCGTTTTATTCTTTTAATAAGTTCAATAAAAATGAATGAGACTGCTTTTAAACTTTAAACTTTTCTTTCAAGTTAAAACTTAAAATCTTTGTTCCTTAAACAGAAAGTAAACCAATCAAGTGCTACCATAAAGTCGCACCACAGATGTGGCAGCGCGTCGAGGTTCGGTGTTTTCGTGACAGTCGGGGACGCCGATCGTTTTGTGACATTTTGTGAGTTCACACGGCTAACGAGATCCTGGTGAAGCCGGTAGCCGTCACGTGATTTGAGGAGTTTAAAGTGCGGCGCGTCACACAACTCTCGTTCAGTGACAGCGACGTGTCACTTTAGGCCCCAGCTTTGTCCAGGAGTAGCCTTGACAGGTCCACGAGTTGGTCCGAGGTGGGAGGATTGTGTGCGATTCCTCAGACGTCGCAGAGCCTCGTCGTTTGCCTTCATAACTAGTTGATAATATCGGCGCACTTTTTATATTAAAATGATATTTGTGCACTTAGGGAGGTGGTGGGACTCTCATGATTGATTCCGTGCAGAGTCACCTGAACACACAGGCAGAGTGTCACTTGAGTGCTACAGAATATAAAAGTGCACTTTGTGATGGCAGAAATGTGAAATGAAACGTGGAAGACGACGGCTTATTGTTCCCATGACATCTTTTATATTTACGTGGCGTGTTCAATGATTACACGTTATTGTGAAACTGACGACGTGTACATTAAAGTAAAATGAATAATAATAGCTATTGAAAGAATACAGTTTTTAATACCCAATGCTCCTTCTGGTGGAGTCGTTTTTCTCAAACTTCGTATCTGTTTGCTTTTTATCCTCATAAATGTCCGTACAAAGTTCGAGTCGTCTCTCTGTAATGATAACCAGAGTGCCCTTGAAAATTCACCAAGGTATTCAAAGTTCCCCTTCTGCTTGTGGGATTTTTCTCCAGTTTCATATCCGCCGTATCTACGCGCGTTTAAGTCGAGGCTTGATTGATTTTGCTGTATAATTCCTGGTATTTTATAAGTCAAATGTGGAAAACTTCGCTGTTGGTCCAGGAGGTTACGATATGCTAACGCCCGCCCCTTCACCACGGGGCACACGGCCTTTGTTTTCTACGTCTTGTGCCTACGTGTATTTAATACCCGCACGATTACGAAGTGACGTTTGCACCGCTTTGTGTTTCTTGTATCTCGCCCCCTCACACGCTTTTAGCGTAAGAGCTTCCCTTATCTACGATGGAGCGTTCGATCATAAGAAAATCTGAAACGTCGTTGAAGTGGCAAAAGAAATTGGTAAGGGCGCTGCTGCAACAAACTTCAGTGTGTCTGAGAAACTGGTGTGAGACTGGAGGAGGCAGGAAGACGTATTTAGAAAAATGCCAAAGACAAAGTGTGCTCTTCAAACTGGCATGACTGGCATTGGAATATCAGAACCTTCATCCATTCAAAAAATGTAACTGTCGTGTTTCTGAGCGGGCGCACAAGTTGGGCTCTGATTTTATGATCGACGTATACGCGGTTCTTATTGTTTGTCATTTCTAATATCCACACAAAATCTGAATCCCGTATCTTTATTTATAGCCACAGCGGAGGTAAAGCGCCACTTCCAGACGTTCCTGGTATTCCTTATTCTTGGTAGGTGCAGCAAAGCGTCTTCGAGTGCTCACGCTGACGCACACACACACACACACAGAATTTCAAAAATGGGCTTTTCAGACTCGGGAAGGCCCAAGACGTCAACGTTCATCAACATCTCAAGGCTGAATCTTCTCTCTGCCACTGGAGGTGTACGAGGAAGGTCCAAGGTGGTGAGGATTAAAGTGGGAGGCAGTCAATGGAGGAATGGAGGAGTGGGCGCCCGAGTCACAGAATGACCTTCGATTCTTGTGTCCTCGAAAGGCTAAGATGCAGCCGATCGGTGCGACTGTGATCAATAGGCCTGGAGTGCCACTTAGCCTTCTGCCACCGGTGTCTTCGACGGGCCAGCCACGGGAGGCACGCTCTGCCACATTGTCACCGAGGAGCAGCGATGCAGACACCCGCGTCTGGGCACAGGGCAGGGGCTTTGGCCGAGAGGGCTGTGTGGATTCGTTGGTCAGCGACAGCATAGGTGGATTTGGAAAGAAATGGAAGGGAGAAAGAAGGCAGGTGGGCACGAGCGCATGTGGCACTCATCTTTGCCTGTCAATGACCAAGCCTGGCACTCTGGTTGCTTCAGTATGAGTGTGTCTGGGAGGCTTTAAGAAACTGAGCCTTGAAGGCCTGAGGAGTCCCAGGAGAGACTTGCGGCTGAATGGCAGTTAGTGTCAGACTTGGACGGGCAGATGAATATGTGAGGCTCAGAGGAATCCATGGAAACGCTCGGCTGACCAAGGATGTTGGCGCAGCTCGCTGGCATGGCGCCCCATTTGACAAGGAAGCAGCGAGGTTGAGACCTGGAGAGCCAGTAGGCCGTCGTCGGGCACATAAAACACTCGCTCAAGACGGTCAGACGAAAGGTGTGGACGGCTTCACTCTCATGAATGCCAGCCTGCCCACCCAGCACATGCCAAGTTCCTGAGCAGAACCGACCAGTGAAGAGTGAAGTGTAAAATAAAACACTCAAAGTGGCCGTCGTCTAATTCTGTCGCACTCACTGGTGGGCTTGTCCGAGTGCACCAGTGTTGGACCCTCAGACCTGAGCACCAGTCAAACACTCCACTCCCAAACCCCCCCAACAATGTGACAGCCTCCGGGGTCCGCCCTAAAGCTGAGCGCATCCCAAGCTAGAAAAAGAGTAAACGAGGAGGAGGAGGAGGAGGAAGTGCTGCAGTGGCCGTTCTCTCCGTGGTCCTCCCACAATTCACGGCTGCACTTTTCTTTTAGGTCCGAATTGCCAAGGAAGGAATCAACGGGACAGTCGGGGGCAGCGAGGCGGCCACAGAGCGCTACATGGAGGCCATGCTTTCTCATCCAGTCTTCAGTGACGTCATGTGCAAGGAGGACTTCAAGGTGAGTGGCAGTGGACTCTGGTTAGGGTCTCGCCCTCGGACTCCATTCAGTGACCCCCTCGCGGTCGACTCCATCTTGATAGACCCGTCAAGTGAGCCGTTGAGCCGCCCTCCAGCGGGGTGGTTGGCGCTGAATGCCATAAGTGGGGTCAGCTCCTTGGAATTCTGGTCTGCCTCATGATGGCTTCCTGCATTCCTAGTAAGAATGAAGAAGTGCGGAGTTCAACCGAAAGGTACGAAAAAAATGAAAGAAATGTGGTGGCGAGTGGCACATGGTGAGTGGCATGTGGCGTGGGCGCGCTTGTCTGAGCTGTCGACCTCGACTTCGCTTCCTCTCTCCACAGAGCAGCAGTGGCGGCGCACGGTGCTTTCCAGACCTGCGAGTCGGCGTCTACAGTGAGATTGTTCCTCTGGGCATTGACCCGTTGGCATTGTCCTACAAGGTGGCAGGTTGGTATCATTAACATGAAGGAGACAGTGGGCTCGTCACGGCCCCGGCGTTTAACCCCGTTAACGGTAAACACACGTGTGTCTTTGTGTGAAGCTGCTGGACTTGTCGCAGTGTGCCGAGCCCGCACTCCGTGAAAGGCGCCATACGAGCCAAAGTGAGCCTCTTGGCAAGTGCGGGCACGGCCTCCAGCAGTCTCTCCGAGCGCGGCGGCTCATCCTGCTGGGCCCGAGTTGAGAGCAGTGCATCATGGGTGTCAGTCGATGAGCCTGCTTGAGCCACACAGCCTTTGGTGCCCCCCATGCATCATCTGAGTTGAACACCCGCACCTCTGAAGGGTCCCCACGGCCGCGTCTCGCTGTTGCTCCTCGTCACTTCGCTCCTCGTCTGTTTTAGAGTTTTTGTTCGTCCTGTGCAGAATGGGAGCACGTTGGCACCCGCTCTTGTGTTGTGTCATTGCATCGTGTGCCAAGGGTGTGTGGTGTGGGTACCAAAAAGGCCAATTTTCAAAGCAGTACAGTGTTGGCATCTCAAAAGTAAAGGCTTTTGTGTGGGCGCCTGGCACTCCCTCGTTAATTACCTGGGCACTCTCCTAACGTATACCTTAATATAAACTGCTGCCCCCAACTTCCCGGCTCTCGCACTGATTTTCAAACCTGGGATGCGCTCAGTTTTGTGGCAGAGCCTGGGGTGTTGCTGGGGTCTGAAGGTGGCATCAATGCCAAGTCAGAATGCTGGCACACTGAGACATACACACTGGTGGGTGCGACAGGATTATCAGATGGCAGCCATCTCCATTGTTTTATTGTTGGTTCTGGATGGAGGCGTTTAAGAGAGACGTGTTTGGGATGCGCTGGGCACATGGTATTCATTTTTCCATTGAAAATGATGGAATAAAAGCTTCTGACGGGCACAGGTCAGGTTTGGTTGGCGTTTGAAGGCCATACGTAGATCCCAGTGCCTGCTGTGGCCTTCCTCGTGCCTGACTGGGCCAGCTGTTTTTTCACATGCTGAATGCCACACACACACACACACACACACACATTCAGGTCTTCACTTTGTTAGCTGAGGTGGGGGGCACAGACATGTGGGCAGTGTCCCGAGTAGGCAGAACTGCCTGCACTGTGAAAATGCGCTTGTCGTAACACAAATGAGCGCCTCGTGTCTTTAAAAGGCTTTCGTGTGGTGCCAGGCTTTGGTCCTCTGCACTCTCGTCTTTGCCAGGGTTGGCTGTAACCCTTCACTTGACTTTTTGTTTGTTCTCCTGTCCCTGTGATCCCCCAAATCCCCAAATTGGTGTCCCTGGCCATTGTGAGCCGACAAACTCCAGACGTCCTGCACTGAACACATGAAGGAGCGCAGCAGCTGGCACCCTGTGGGTGCCCATGTCTTACAATCTTGTTTCCATTTCCTTTCAGGGCACACTTGGGCTCGAGTTGGTTTTTGAGCAGCAGTGTGACTGTCCAGCTCAGCGGCCCGTGTCACCCTTGAGCCCTGTGCCCACCACTTGTGTGCCTTTGCTCTGCTCTGCTCTTTTCTCTTATCAGTGATTGTGTTGACCCCGATGCCAGACCTTATTTGACAGTCAATGGCTGAGAAAAAGCAGATGTGGCACACAAAGTGCCAGGCGTCCATGTGCTGATCTCCCGTTTAACCCCAAGGGCCAGAACTGAACGTTCAGTGGTGGGCACTGGCTCAGCAGATGGCATATCACTGTGCAGATCACGGTGACGTTAGCGGAGATGAGTGCCCACATGGCACATTGATTGGCCACCCTCTTCATCCCGGACTTGCGTTTCCCTTCCCACCAGTCACAGTTACCCACTCCAGTTCTCACATTTACCAGCCTGCCTCACGGACCCCTTGGGTTCATCTGTGTTCTCTGTGTTGTTTTGCAGGTGCCCACCTTTCGCCCAAGGAGTTTCACGAGGAGGTGGAGCGCTACGTGTCGGAGGAGAGCGGGACCCCCAGTGACACCATCCTGCTGGACTGCCGCAACTTCTACGAGAGCAGAATTGTGAGTGTGCCCACCGTGCGGCCTCCCGCCTGTGAGCGGACCACCTCGGCTCACCTCGCCTGTGTCTTCTCTCGCAGGGCCGCTTCACCAAGTGCCTCGCTCCGGACATTCGCAAGTTCAGCTACTTCCCCGATTACGTCGATCAAAACCTGGACTTGTTCCGAGAGCGGCGGGTACTCATGTACTGCACGGGGGGCATTCGCTGCGAGCGGGCCTCGGCCTACCTGCGCTCCAAGGTCAGTCGTCTGCCTCCTCTGCCCGACTGTCCCTGTCTGCCCATTGGCCATGCCCGTCTAGGGGTCTCCTTGTGGTGCCTGCAGGTTGGCGCCAGCCAGCCAGCCTCACTGCTCTTTGTTTCTTCTCTTCCAGGGGGTATGCAAGTCGGTGTACCAGCTGAAGGGTGGCATTCACAAGTACTTGGAGCATTTCCCAGATGGTTTCTTTCGTGGCAAACTCTTTGTCTTCGATGAGCGCTATGCCATTGCCTCAAATGGTGACGTCATTTCCAGTGAGTACCACCGGCCCTCGCTGTGCCCTGTCTTGGTTTTAAGGCGGGTAGATGCCAGTCTGGTCCTCGTCCCGACATCAGGTTTATATGCCAAGTGCCCCGAGTCCTGTTGTTCTTCTGGAGCTCAGTGAGACCCCGCACTTCCTTACTGCTAAACTGGCAGCTTTCTCTTGATTTTGCCACCTTGGGCTGGCAGTAACCCTTAAGCTCTCTGTCTCTTTCTGTCCCTGGCAGACTGCCGGTACTGTGGAGCCCCCTGGGATCAGTACAGGGTGTGCACATCTGACCACTGCCACCAGCTGGTGCTGTCCTGTGGCGAGTGCCAGGGAAGAGGAAGGACCGCCTGCTGTGCCACCTGCCAGGAGAAGGCATGGACGTGTGCGAATGACCAGCTGAAGGAGGAGTGCGACTGCACCAGAGCGCGGCCTCGCATCCCAGTGGAAGGAGCTGTTGCCACTGCTGTCCCCGTCCCCCTCGAGTCATCGTGACATTGCTGGGCACATGCAGGGCACCTTTTATCAGCAATAATGGTGGAAGATGAGCCCCGGACCACCAGGCTGTCATTGAGCCTCCAGGGCAGGAGCAGCTGACTCGTGAACTGTGTGGGGGTCTGTCACATGAGGGCAAGGGTCAAACACGGGGCCCATGGTGGGCTGGTCAGGAGAGGGTGGCATCGGTGGGCATGCCAGTGTTTAGTAAAAATCACAGACTGAGAGAGCGGCTGTTTGTTTTTAATGCTGTGTCACAGTGAGGGACAGATGTGTCACTAGAGGTGTCCTTTGTCAAGGTGGAGACCTTCGGTGACGGTGCCACTTGCAGGTTCCTGCCACTTTGCTCTGACGCCCTCCTTGGTCTTTTTTTGCCTCCGTTTGTTTGTTGAAGTCGTCTCGGTGCCACTTAAATGGGGTGCAGTTGGTCCTCAAGACACTTTGAATTTGTGCATCAGTGAGGTTGGCACAAACGGTGGGCATAGTTTGAGGGGTCTTGTCTGGGTGCTGCCACCATTAAGCCTGGCACTGACCTGGAGATTATTAAAATCGTGCCAGTGCCAAGTAGTGACCGGTTTTGTGGTCTTCAGTTACTGGAGTGCCACCTGTTAGCAGACTGGCATTCCCATGGGTGGTAGAGCGTTGGATAATTTTGCTTCTTGAATGCAGAAAGCCTGCTTCATTTTATGGCACCTTGAGACACAAGTGTTGGCCCCTAAATGGTGGTGAAGTGCACAGCTGCTACTAAGTTGGCATACTGAAGGGTGAGGCTGCCACATGCTGCAGTGACCAGGTGGTGCCAGGCAGCTGCAGAGTGGGTCGCCGATAGAGTATATGCAGGCGCTCAGTGCTGCTGAAGACAGCAGGAGGTCGACCGTCATAATGGAGGTGGGCATCTGTATATCTCCCAGAGTGGCACAGGGGGTGGTCACAGCACACGCCCTGCTAGGACCCCCGCAGGGGCGTCTCCCCTCGGGTGGTCACCACGTCCTCAATCCACCATCTGGTCTGGCAGCAGAACGGGACAGCATGTTGATGTCAGGCTGTGCCTGAGATGGGGTGGCAGGTGGGCAAGGTGACCTTGCCAGCTTGTGCCCCGTTTGAGTGGTCCTCGTCCACAAAGGCTGATGGCAAAGAAAAGAAGATGCAGCAAGTGACACGCCAGGCGCCCGTGGTTTTCCTTCTTTATTTGAACAGCACGTCACACACACAACGAGTCGCCACGTGGGCCGCAGTGCACAGCGATTCACACACGAGTGCCATCTACGCCACACACTTGTGGCCTACTGGAATTGGCTAAAGGAGTCCACGGCTCGCCCATGCATAGCACATCTTCTACGTGTTAATAGTCGCGGAAGTAGCAAGGGCACCATGTGGTCCAAATTGGCACTAAAACCCAAAAGTGCGCCCATCGGTGCAGAGCTGTGCAGCACGCGGGGCGCTCCTCCTGCCAGGCAGATCCATTCAGATGTCCCCAGCTGAGCAGGTGGCGTTGGCATCCGGGGCTCACACCGTCGTCCGGGACTTGGGGATGATGGGCCCGTTCAGTGCTGCGAGCCGCCGCTTTCGCACTGCACGAGAGAAGAAAAGAGCACAGATTGAGCTAAGACCCCTCGACCAGGAGTGCCAACCTTCCCAACCTTGCCAGGCCCCGGAATCAAAGCAGCCGCTGGCGCGTGGAGGTGGCGAGGGACGCCCACTGGACAAAAGTAGGCTGACTTGTGATGACTACGTACAGCGTGGGGTCAGGGGTGGTGCCAGCTGCTCGGTGGGCACAAAAGGGAGTCCAGCTTGGGCAGAATCTGTAGGAGGGGTGGACTGACTGAGGATGAAAGTGTTAAAGCCCTGGCACAGCCCACCATCACCACGGGGCAGGCGTCCAGTCCTCCACCAGTTACAGCCTAAAGCTGGCAGCTTATCGGGTGGTCAATAAACGTCTGCCTCGCCACTCGGGACATGGGGGCCAGTGTGAGCCAGTGGAGTTGATGGGCATCTTTCAGGGCATACTAGCTGGCATTCTAGGCACTTGTGGGTTTTATGAGCACAGGCGCCCCTCTTGGAGAGCTTCACTGCTTTGTTTCACCCACACGTCAGCCACATTCACCAGATGGGCACGCGCCATCATTTGGATGGTCCAGTGCTATGACGGAGGGCATTGTGGGTAGTGAAGAGGCTGTCTGGCCTTTCTGATCTGTGCCCTCCAAGGTTACCCACTCTGTGTGCCTCCTGCTCCCCATTTCTTTTTCAGCGCTGACTTCTGAACAGTAACTCATTGACCCTCGAAGCCCCCAAGCTGATTTTTTGTCCTTGGACAGTAAACGTCAAAGGTGACTGAGGGGGGACGAGCCGATCCCCTCGAGTCAGGTGGCAGCCATGAAAGCAGGAAGAAGCGGTGACCTGAAGCCAGGCAGCCAGAGAGAGAGAGAGAGAGAGCGAGCGAGCGAGCGTCGCACCACAAGGTGGCGGCAGAGAGCGCAGCCGCGTGGCAGATGAAGTAATAAAAAGGCGCTATACTTATACAGTACATGTTCCAGGTCCAGAGCGGACAAACTAGACCAGGGGCCATCGGAGCGGGTCATACGAGCTGCAACAGAAAGGGCACAAGTTCAGCAGCCATCCAGTCACCCCTCCGCGGGCGGGCAACTCCAGGCGAGCCTTCGTCAACTTCACCATTGTGGCATCCTAAGGCTGGCTGGTGCCAGCCACTACAGCACTGCAAGTGCCATCGCAGCTCCCCTGCACGACCTCAGGCCATTTTATGGAGAGGCCCCCAGCATGTATGCCAGACCCACCTGATGACTTACCCAGGTCATTGTTGTTCATCATGGCGTTGGCACTTCGCAGCCTGGGGCCCTGCTGTGTGAAGTGGTACCCAAACTTGAGCAGGGTGCTGTTCTTCTCCAGCATGCTTGCAATCTCCATTTCGACTTTATTACCGAGCTGCTGGCTCTGCGGAGACACAAAGGACGGGGTTGGTGACCACAGCCTGGCACAGGTGTCCCTGATCTGAGCACCCAGTGGCATCGACATCCCTAGGGCTCTAGTGCCCTTCTCCTGTCAATAGAAACGCGCCAGCCAGCTCCAGATTGTCACTCCAGTCGTAAAGCCGATTGATGAGTCACAACGGGTCAGTCAGGATGGCGAGGAGGACAGCAAAGTAGGCGCTGGTGATGAGCGAGGGGCTTGTGGCACCGAGGAGACACCCGTGTGACGCACGCCCAGGAACACAACATGTCTGCTATGACCAGAGGAGGTGACGTCAGGTGGGGACATCCACTCGATGACCACAAGTAACTGGAGGGCGGGAGGAGGCAGCAAGATGAGACGGAGGAAATGGTGGTGCGCGGGTGGGTGGGCACGAGGGGGCTGGGGAAACACGCACAACATCTCCATGTGTGTTTGGGGACGTGACGGAGTAGAAGCTGACCAACGTACAAAATGGGCAGTCAGGCTGAGCCGAGTGACCACAAGAGCCCGCTGACACAGACCAGAGGAAGACGAAGGGAGATCGGGTCAGACCACCAATCAGAGGGGTGCGGGCGAGACTACGGGGTAATCAACAGCAGAGGTGGGCATTCATGGGGCAAACCGGTGACGTGAAAAGATGTGCCCAGCAGGGGTCACTACAAGAGGAGGGGCCGGCCGAGTGGATTCGAGCAGAAGGTGCAATCCACAATGATAACACGATGGGGGTCTTGAGCTGCAGAGACCACCCTAAGAGCAGTCGCCGCCACACTCGGTGTCCAGACAGCATGCACAACATTATAGAGCGCCTCACACTGTCAAGTACAAGTGGGCGGAGGGCATGTGAGGCCTCCATCTTGGTGCCCACGCTGCAGCCAGGTGGCACATGGGAGTGACTTGAGGACCAAGGACAGCAGCCAGACAGGACAGGTGGACTGATGTGGGGGTCCTTATTGTCCCAATCGTGAATTCTTAGTTCACATGCTGCTCAACGCCCAACACATCACTGCTCACAGTGACAGGCACATGGCAAAGGCGCTATATAATGGGGCACTGGGGGTAACAGTGAGGTCCGTGCGCCAAGGTTGGCAACAGAAAACTCCTGCAAATGTGCCGCACATCTTGGCCGTCATGCCGATTCTTGGGATGTCACTGAACGCTGATATTGATGCCAACTACCACATCGTTGCATGTTGTCATTTTTTTGAAGCCCACCCCCCCCTTAAGACGCCAGTGGGCAGACTGACACTTTGATGCCCTCCGGTTTAATGTCACTGAGGTGCTTCGGGTTTCTACAAGTGAAGGTCGACCTCCATCCAAGTGGAGACCCTCAATGCACACAGCATAGCTCAGCTGGCGAGGGTCTGGAGGACAGCTGTAGTCGGGGTTAGCGGTGGCACAGCCTGAGCTCTCGTGCCAGTCAGGGACCCGTGAATCGTGCGGCGCTGTTCTCGGAGACACCACTAGGTGTCAGCTGCACGCCCTCCACTGCCCGCTTACCTGGTTGTCGATTTTCAGCTCCAGCAGCGACGTGTTGAACTGCAGCGCCTCCACCATCGCCAGGATGCCAGCCCCCGTAATGAAGTTGGACTCCACGTTGAGACTCTTGAGGGTCTTGTTCACCTTCAGCATGTCGGCGAGAGCCTGCAGACGTAATGGAGAGGCTACATCAACACTGGCACGACTAGGCACATGCCCTTCCTGTGCTCCTATGGTGATATGGCGCCTTTAGCACGCACTAAACCTCGTGCTACTCACAAATGCCACCGGGTCGTTGCTCCTTGTCCCCACGATGCTGAATTTCTGCATGTGGCTGTTGCTCTTTAGGGCCTCGGCGTACGCCTTTAGCGTCGGCACCGGAATGTTCTGCGGGACGAGACGGGCACAAACCCGACGGCACAGGTGTCAGTGTCAGCGTAACGAGCCACCATGGCCACCAGGCGGTGCCACCCATGTACCTTGATGTTGTTCAGGTTGACCTCCAGCAACTCCGTGTCGTTACTCCTCACCCTCTCCAGCGTCTCCTCGATGTCCGTCGAGTTGGGCTCCTCGTCTGGCACGGGTTTATACTGCGTGGACTGGATGACGCCTGAAACAGGGGCACAAATCAAAGGCTGGCATGAGACTGGGCATGAGGGTTGAGGAGATGTGAGCCATTATGGCTGGCATTCCCCTGTATGCCCAGCTTGACGCTGGTATGCTCACCCTCACCATTGTATGACATTACTTTCCACACAAAAATCAATGTGCCCGGGTGCCAGAAGGGCTTCTGGATGTTCCATAGGTGTTGTGAGAGGGCACCACTTGGGCACTGGTGGGCACCACTTACTGTTCAGGCCTTCCTTGTTGACAATGGTGCTGCTCGCCAGGGCCTCGTAGTACTGTTGGTTGCTCATCAGCGTGTGCATGCCAAGGATGGCTGTTGGGAATAAAAGAGTGAAAACAGCAAAGTCACTGGCACAGGAAAGCGGGACCCCCCACAGAGTGGCACCCAGAGTGCAGAGGGAGCCTGTGGGTGAGTTACCAGCAAAAGAAAGAATTAGGAGCAGACAAGCAGCTGACAGGACCCCCAGAGTTCATAGACAATCAGAGACAAGAGGGGGCAAAGCCATGGCAGGGCACTGGAGACAAAGGTGTGGTGGTGATGTGAATGGTGGGCACAAGCACACTAAGCAGAGCAACAGAGCAAATAAGGTCAGGCAAATGATGCCATGGCAATCCAATCTGTCCTCGTTCGTGACAGGGCATTGGGACTCATTTATTACGCACAGGCCCACCCTACTGGCTAGCAGGAGTCACCCGCTTCCTGCCAGTGTGACGATTTCTGTTTATTTATTTGTCACCCCCCCTAGGTGACTTTGCCCTCTTCTTTTCCATTCCTGGTGTTCAATGCCCACGATGCCCACAACTTGACCTCCCCATTTACATTGCTCTCTGCCTAATTTTTATATAGCGCCTTTTTGTTTCGCCCCTTGTTGTGGTCATACTGGTGCGTGGGTGGGCCGCTTTACAGTTCTTGTTTAACAGGTGGTATGACAATGAAGTGGACTTCTGGGGATGGTGTGGCACAGTGCATAGTGGTCCTGAGTGCCACTGCGTCCCCCCTGTTTGGTGTGCCCCGTGTCCAGTTAACTGGTGACCCACCCAGGATTGGCTCCCACCTCACACCCTGGACCCCTTCAGATGGATGACTTTCTAGTGACTCGCCTGCTGTCTCAGGTTATTTGCCCCTTATATAGCGCCTTTCCACTGCATGCTGTCCTGGAAAACTCAAAGCACATGAGCCTCAGCGGGCAGGAAGGCCAGTCAGTGTGGCGGGCATCTGGGTGCCAACAGAGTACATGGGGTGACTGATGCCCTTGAGCCACCACTTGACCCCTCAAATGGCTCCCTGCACCTCGCCCCTGGGGGTCCGGTGACACCAATGACCAAACAGAAAGAGCAACACAACAAGACAATGGAGGGCAGGCAGGTGGGCAGGCAGGTGGGCAGGCAGGGTGCTCTTACAGTCCGACGGGGAGCTCAAATGAAATGGGTGACGAAGCAGAGGGGAGGTGAGGTGCTGCAAAACAAAGAGATGAAGGTCGTTAGTCAGGAGTGGCAAGGAGGTGCCTTGGCCAAGGTGGGTGAAGGGGCTGCATGCCAGGTTGGATGAGAGGGCACTGGCCCTGTGCCAGGCTAGCAGCTGGGTCCCCGCCCTTTTATTTACAAAGGGCTGGCTGACCGCCATTCAGTTGACTGTGGCGGGACCTCAAAGAGAGAGGGGACTTCCTCCACTGTCACCAAGTGGGCCGAGCCCCTCACGCCGGCGCTCACCTGCGATGTCACACAGCTCTGCGTCGGACGCGTTTGCCAGGGCCTCCTCCAGTTCGGGTTCCAGCGTCACGTTCTCCATTATGGGGTCGACTGGCATCTTCTTGGGTATCCACACCTTACCTGAAACAGCATGAACCAAACTAAAGGGGGACGCCTTTAAGACCCCCCACCATCATGGCTGTGCGAGGCGCCCCGATCTGCTCGAACCCCATTGGTCCTTCTGCTTCCACTTTGTCTGCCCCTCCCCTCATCAAGATGCCCAGGTGGTCCATTGATTTTTATTTAAGACGCCAAGCAGATTCAACATAAATGAGGGGTTGTGGATCCACGGTCAGCTAGAACAGACCCAATCACAGGCCTGGGGACCCCTGCTGAGCACTGTGATGTCACATGTCCTCTGCTTAGCAATCCCACCCTGCAGAGATGCCAAGGGGTCTCCTGGGCCACTTCAATTGTGGACCCCCACTGGGTTCCTCCCAGGCAACCGCAAGGCTTTAAGGCCACACCAACAATGGCACCCTAGTGTGAGTGGGCTGAGAGACCACCGTCGTCAGGCTTCTCAAGGTGACTTGCTCCTCTTCAGCTGGCTGAGACCCTCGAAGTATATTTATTTATTTATGTGTCTCAGAAACCCCACCTGCACCCAACAATTCTTAAGCAGTGTCCCTCATACTCCTTAAAGTAGGACCCCCGCAGCCCCCCCAGTCTTACAAGACTCCGTCCTATGACACACAAAGTCTTGTCCTCCTCTTTTCACTCAGGACCACCATCTCCCCCCAACGCTGACCTGCTTAGGACCACAAAGTGACGCCACTCCCACAACAAGACCCTGAAGACAACCTCAGAGAACACAACAAAGAGATGAACGACGAGACGTCGGCCCACCTCGCTATTAAAACTGAAGACCCTGTGTGTGCAGCGTAACGGGCAGTGGACAGGCGGGCAGCGTGATGTCGCCATTTTGGCCCCGGACTTCAATCCTGGAGGCTGTGACTTCAAATCCCACCGCTGACACCATGTGACCACAAGAGGGTGACTTCGCCTGCTGGAGTGTCAACTGGAAAGACGAGTGACGGATGGCAGTAAAGCCACAAGTGTCCACCAATCAGCCAAAGGCGACACAGCGTGGCACTGCAGAGGGCACAACTGACCACCTCACTCGTCACAGACGAGCATTAAGAGCGGAGGGTCTCCCACCCCTATGGCGGACATGATGCTCTTGGCGGTCCGCTGGTGGGCCCTCCTGCACGTGAGGGTCTCCCGACTCCCTTTATGTGCTGGCAAGCAGCTGATTTCATGCAAGCAAAGGTGGTGAAGCTGGTAAGGCGAGGCTGAGGGGCAGTGGGGTTGAAGTTTCAATTCAGTCGTTTTGTCATTTTGTGTTGTTGTTTGAGGGTCCCGTTGGAATCCCGAGAATGTGTGGAGTCGTCCAGTTAGTTTATGGAGGCAGGAAGGAGAAGAAGAAGAAGATGACAATGACGATGACAACATCAGATTTATATAGCGCCTTTCTCACGCTCAAGGTGCTGACGTTATCATAAGGGCGCGTGTGCCAGTGGTGCTTAAAAAGCCCCTGTGCCGTTAGCCGGGGGTCTGTGGTGAGGGTGTCCCGTTGGTGGTTTTCAAAGGGCCCCCCTCCTTTGCCATTTGGGGGACTCTGCCACTTGTGTTTGCCCCGTGTGTCGTCAGAGCCCCGGCCCACCATCTCCTTTTCTCTCAGATGCGACTCTTGTGTTTTCTCGTTTTTTATTTTTTCCTCTCTTTTCCTTCTTGTGGTGCCACAAATCAGTGAACCCGCAATGCCATCTCCTGCCACACCGCCACACTGCGGCCATCGAGACGAACAGACACATCACACACTGGCACGGCTGCAATGGTGAATGACGTCGCGTATCCACGTGTGTCCTTGATGATGGACTTGTGACCCCTCGTCAGATCTCCACAGCCCACCCAATGGCGGACCCTAAAGCCCAGGCGTCTGTTTCTCCCACCTCAGGACACAGGTGATCTTGAGGGTCCTTCCTCGTGTCTCATCTTCCTTTGTCAGGTTGGTCACAACTGCAGGAGCTACGATGCTCCGATGCCCCCCACAGCGATCTAATTTACCAGCCAGGGGACAAATCGCCCCTTCCTCGCCCCTCCAGCAGGACACATCCCAGGCTTTGGCCCTTTTCTTCACCCCAAATGCATTTTTCCCAGAATGCACTGCTGCTGGGCGAGACGTCACTTTAGGGTTTGCTGGCCAGGCCACCTGTCCTCCTGTCATTAGACCCACTTCGTTCAGTTTGGCGCCTTGGCTGTGCTGGGCAGCTGTGGACGGAGTGCCAGTCCATCACAGGGTCCACTAACTGGCAAGTCAGACTCTGACCAGGCCTGTGCACGCACACCTGTGCCATCTGGACTGGGACACATTGGCACTCGTCACTGTTCGTCTACGTCACCCTAGGACTGAAGCCAGGCGGTCCCAGCGAGCCCCTTTCACATGGCCATAGGAGTGGCTTCTGTGGTGCCCCCTCTGCGGTCAAATGTAAACAAAGACACCCGGAGCCAAGTGCCCGCTGCCTAAGCAGTGAGATGAAAATCACACAAGACAAAGGAGCAGACCGGGGCACAGCATGGCAGCACTTCACGTTTGTGATGCGGGGAGTCCCATCAGACTGGCACTGCGTGGCGTGGTGACAATTCAGCTGGGGTAACTTTGGTGGCATCAGCTTGGGTCTCTGAGCTAACGTGTGGGGTGGACAATGGAACACGACACAGCGCGGCGCCTCCTGCTGGTCAGCATACACGACTTGATACAACGGCAATGCCAGTTAATGACTTTGTGTCTTACTGGCAACATGCGCCAAACGTTCAATGTGGCAGGAAGTGAACGACACGAAAACGGTGACATAGCAACGCCAAGGCAAAACGCTGCCAACCAATCAAACGCGCTCATTTTATACGATTGTTCTGCACTCCGACAGCGCGTGACCCTCACATGCAACAGAAGAGGTGAGCTGAGCCCTGGCAACAGGAAGTGGTGCCCACTGCTCTCAGCCACAACGTGGCATTCAGCAAAGGACAACAGGCGATGCCCAAGCCCAAACGGGTGCCCCCCGATTCCATACCTCTCTTCTCGCCGGTGTACGGGACGAGCTCCTCCTTATCTGGCAGCTCCTTTGCTTGCTTCTCGAGGTGGGCCAGCAGGTCGTCCCGCTTGAAGGTGCCCGTGGGTTCCTTCTTGGTCTGGTCTTTCTGTCTCAAGCCAGCTGGCAGGAGGGCATTCTGGAAGAAGACGAGGAAATAAAGAAAGCCGTGAGGTGCCAATCAGGAGGGGGAGGTGCTGGAGTGCGCCTGGTGACTCTGAGGGGACCCCCGGTGGTCTCGTGCCCACTTGAGGACATAGTCATGCAGCTCTTGTGGTTCAGAAAAGGCCTAAAGATGGAGAGACACCCCGGCCCAAAGTCAGCAAAGCATGGACTTCAAATTTGAATGAACGGAATCAACGAGAGGGAAAGAAAGAAAGAAAGAAAGAAAGAAAGAAAGAAAGAAAAGGAATTAAAAATCCATCCATAAATCAATAAAGAAATCTGCAAAGAGCACAAGAAACGTCAAATCACAAACACAAAGCGCCGAGTCGGAAATCCAAGAAACTAAAAGCAGAAGGAGGAAAAAAAAAATTCAAAAAACGCAACGTGAAGACCAACGGAGCCGAACGACGCCAAGCCTGAGGGGCAAAGCAGCACCCCCTGGAGCTCAACATGCAAAGTGACATCAAAAACGTGACGAGGAAGACAGGCTCAACCTGGTGACCCTAAGGGAAGAAACGATGACAGAGCGTCACCCCGAGAAGTGGCACGTCGTCACCTGGCAGGGCGAGTGCCACTAAGATGGTGGACTTGCGGGACGAAGAAACAACAGCAGACGAGCTGAGGGGTGCAGACAAGACAGCTGACCTGGCTGGGGGTCAAACTAAGAGACGCAGTTAATGATGCGAGTGGCATCCAGCAGGGGGCAGTCCTGGGGGCCTGGCATATAGCGGCACACTGCAACATTCAGAGGCCAAGCCTCCCACACGTCTCCTTTACGAATCCCAATCAACGTGAATTTTAAAGCACACGCCCACAGCCCCACCCGACTCCGCCCACAGCCTCGCTTATTTGAATATGCAAATCAATCTCAATAGCCCCTTCCTTTGCTTCCCTTGCTTTGTTAAAAGACAATGAAAAGCGAATGTGGTGGCTCAGGGTGTGACAGGAGCAGCCAAAGGACACTGGTGATGGAGTGGCACAGCGTGGCAGGGGGACTGAGGAGTTCAGAAAGTCACAGAAATGAAAGAGAAGTCGTCAGGCGTTACGAGACAACACTGGTGACCCAGGCAGGTCATGTGACTCGCTCAGGGTCACGCGGTGTCAGTGGTGGCATTTGAAGTCACAGCCTCAGGGCTTGATGTCCAAAGTCTTAACCACATACCACTCTGCCTGCCATTTGTGCCACTTGGTTCAGTAATCAGTAGGTGAACAGGGTGATCTGGGGACACACGGGTGACAAAACGCAGAGCAACAAGAGACACAAAATGGCAGCATCAACAGAAACAATAAAGGCACATGTTGGTGCACGATATGGCTCTTAGGTCAGGGGTCGCTCACGCCAGGGTGGTCCTACTCACGTCGGGGTCCAGCTCCTCCAGCTCGTCCTCCAGCCGCTGCAGCTCCTCCACAGACAGCTTGTTGAGGATCTCGTCCTCGTCCAGGTCTCGGTATTTCTCCAGCTCCTTCCTGTACGACATTCTGCAAGAAAGAGGAACAACTTGAGGGGCACAGAAACGGCTTTAACCTCGGGGGGCTTTTGGGAGATTTGACGATAAAGCGAGCGTCGCACCGGCGCCCCTGCTGGCCCCTCGCTCACTTTTGTATTTTGCCCTGTTGATGTGGCGCCTGAGGGGGCGGGGCCTCTTGACCCCCAATATATACGGCCGGCTCACCCTGGCCCTTTGGCTTGTTAATCTCTGCTCTCCGCGGATTTGCTTTGCTTCGCTTTCAGGCGACTCCTCCGAGTGCCACGTGGTTGCTTTCCTTTTTGTGCTCCTCTCTTGTTCTCGTTTTCGAATTGGCCCGTTTAAGGAGAGTCTTGTCTTCAAGTTGCTCAGTGCCAGCCGTGCCAGCCTGCTGCTCAAGTTTGAACGCCTGCCTCCTCAGAGTTTTGTTCACTTGCACATCCTAACAGAAGCAATAAATAAGACAATAAAAAGAACCCTAAAAGGTGCCCATTCAAGCTGCGGGCAGCTGGCATCAGCACAAGTCTCAGCTCTTTCCTGGCACTGACGTGTGTATAGCGCCTTTCACCGAGTACGCAGGATAACAAAGCGGCACAAATGGGGGCCACCACTGTCGGGGCGCCGTGAAACTCAAACCCCCGGCTTTACTCCAAAGTAGGCCTCAGTGAACACAAACTCCTAAGGGAGGGGGGACTGTGGGACCCCAAAGCAAAGATTCTTCAAAGGGTCGGGAGGCCCCCTAAAATGAGCCCGAGCGCACCCGCTGTGCCCAGCACCGGCTCACCCCTAAGGCCACCTGCTGGCCAGTAAACCGTCAGCATGAAATAAAGAGCAAATGAAGAATCGAGGACAAAAGAAAGAAAAACTCAAAACGGCGACCGAAAAGCAGGGCACAAAACTCACAGGACGTCCCGAGTCTGCTGGGCCGCTTTAAATAGCCAGAGGGCGGGGCTCAGGCGTGCGGATGGCAGTGTAGCTCCGCCCACAAAAAGCAAGGAGCAAGTGACAAAGAGGGGGACAGTGTCAGCACGTGGGCCACACCTGGACTTTGGTGACCTCCACGAGCCTGCTGTCACATTTGCCATCACACGCTCTGCCACCTGGAGGGACAGCGGCACCTGGGTCCATCTTCACCATCCTCAAGAACAGACGTAAGTGCTTGGCTGGCAGACAACTAAGGCCAACAGAAAGACCCCAGATGAGCTACAAGACTGTCACACGTGTGACGTCAAGGGTCTCGGCACTTGGCAGTCGGCCCCACTTGGGGGTCCGAGACCAAAGTGATGCAGGAAGCTGACGATAAGAGGGCCACAGGATGTCCAGTGCCCGTCTGTGTGTGGCCACTGCTACTGCCAGTCCACCAGGGGTGTTGATGTGTGACCCCTCAGGATCGAAGGCTGCCCACTGCTACGAACCTACAGACACAAAAGATAAAAACTCCAAACAAACAAAACACTCAAAGATACAAAAACACACAAAACATCAGATGGAAACAAACACAAAAATCCACAATTAGGGACATTAAAATTAACTATGGTGGGCCGCATCAGGAGTGGGCAGGAGGAGGAGTACAGGAACCTAATCAAGGACTTTGTTAAATGGTGCGACTCAAACCACCTACACCTGAGCTCCAGCAAGACCAAGGAGCTGGTGGTGG